>NC_059425.1:7320002-7387968 GCF_021028975.2 Sphaerodactylus townsendi | reverse complement strand
ATTAAGAGCAGGTGCACTCTAATCCGGAGAACCGGGTTTGATTTTCAGCTTCTCCTGGAGGCGATCTCGGGCATCTTGGATTGGGTGATTTCCAACCTATACTCAGGGAGGCAGGACTAAATGATGTCACTTCCTGTAGAGGCTGGAATCCATCTTAGATCCCCAGTATTACTTCCTGCCTAGCAGGGAGCGCAGTGCTTGTGAGAGGGCTCCAAGCTACTTGTATTTCTCTACCTTATTTCTACCTTACTTCTACCTTATTTCTCTCAGCTTACTTCTATTCTCACGTGTGTTCTGTGTGTCTTTTTCTGTCGGCTCCTGTCCTCTTGTGAATCAGCCTGTCAGTTTGTGAATCAGCCTGTCAGTTTTTTCCAATTGTCAGTTTTTCCCACCTTAACGGGCCGCCTTAAAATGGCCGCCCATGGAATCTACGCTCGCTCCTTCTCACCCCCGCCTGAGTCTTTTGGCAAGACCGCGGCAGAGGGCACTCGGGCAGCAACCCGAAGGGGGCATCAGAAGAGCAACAGTCAGGAGTCCTCGGCTGAGGCTCCGTCCACTTCTTCTTCTGCCGCATCGAAGGCGGCGGCGGTGGCCGCGGCTTCGGCGCCCCCGCAGGAGATGGCGCAGGCCGGAAAGAACAAAGCCCCTGCCGCCAAGAAATCGCGCCTAGAGCCCTCCCGGGCTATGCCAAGGCGCAGGAGCACCAGCGTCCCAGTCCGGGCCGCGGAAGGTGTAGCTCCGCACTCCCCCCCACGCTCCCAATTTTTAAGTGTTAGCCACGCCAGTGGCGGTGGCGCGGGGGAGCGTCGCGGGACCCAGGAGCGAGCGGATGATCAAACGGCCTCCCGGCAGTCTCCTCATAGATCTTCGCGACTCAGGCAAGATCAGAGGGGCCCGGTGGGGGAGGGAAGTCCCCAGCGCGAACCTGCTCCAACCCTTTCAGACCCTGCATCCTGGGCTAGCATGCCTGCTCCCGAGCTAATGAGTATGTTCAGGGCTGCAATGAGGGAAGAGATCTCCCTCCATGACAAGAAAAAAGAAAGTAGACGCAGAGGGAGACGCAGGTCCCGTTCTAGGAGGGGTGGTAGACGCAGACGTTCATCTAGCTCTTCTTCCAATTCCCCCACCATCCCCCAGCCCTCCACCTCCACTTATAGAGATCCCCTTAATGAATATGGGGAGGAGGAATTCAGTGAGGTAGAAGTGGGACATTCCTCAGAGCATTTCTCTGAAGGGGAGGAGGACATCGCTGAGCCAAAAGAAAAACTTATCAGATTTTTTAGAAAGGAGGATTTAGCCTTGATTATGTCAAAAACTATTTCCACTTTAGAACTCCAGGATTCAGCAGACGCTGAGGACCCTGAGGGTCTCCCATCCTCCAAGAGAACAGTTAAAGGTGTCCCTAAAGGGGCCACAAAAATTTTCCCCCAGACGGAGGATGTCCCAGAAGCTTTTCCACTACCCGAGTACTTTGAAAAGAATTTAAAAAAGCAATGGGTGAATCTGGAGGCTAGTAAGAGTTGCCCGTCACATCTCAAGAGTCTATATATACTGCCCGAACACATACATAACATCATTAAAACTCCCCTAATTGATGCACCTGTGGTTGCCCTCCAATCTGGTGGATTAGTCACCAAGGACGGGGAGGGTTCCCTAAGGGATGCCGCAGACCGCAGGGCTGACGTTTTCCTGAAAAGGATTCATGACAGACTTGCCCTTACCATTAGGGCTCTAGCCCCTTCTTCCACCATGGCCCGAGCCTCCATCCTTTGGCTTCGGAGGCTTCTTACAATGATCCCTCCCGAAGCGCAAGGCCTCAGAGAGGGTTTAGAGAGAGTACTCACAGCAGTTTCGTACTGGGCAGATTCCACCTTTGATTCTCTCCTGTTAGTCTCCCGCGCATTAGCCTTGGGAGTAGTGGTTCGGAGACAGGCCTGGTTGAGAGCCTGGACCGCAGACTTCCACTCAAAACAGGTGGTGTCTACTTACGATTATCATGGTTCCAGGCTCTTTGGCAAAGATTTAGACGCTGTGTTGGTGGAGACTAAGGGAAACAAGAAATCTATGCCTAGGTACGTTAGGCCAGACCAGGGCTCCTCCACCTACAAACCTTACACTTCATTTCGCACTCAGCGCACACTTGCACGAACTCCCAGAGATGGCAGAAAGTGGTTTTCTCAACAACCTCAACAGCAACACTACTCCTTTCGTAGAAGAGGATTCTCTGGCAGCTCCTTTCGTCCCAACTACTCTAGACAAACCAATAGAGGTGGCAAACCTTTCCAACCTGAGTGACCGCCCAGGTCTTGACTACACTCACGTTCCAGTAGGTGGTCGTCTGCAATTTTTTCAACACCGGTGGGTGGGCGACCATATCGACCGCTGGACAAAGGAGGTCGTCACACACGGCTATCTCCTAGAATTTTCAACCTTTCCAAGATCCAAATTCCGGACCTACCCCCCCCCCCCAATGCAATCCAGACAAACTAAAGAGAACACAGCAAGCCATTCTCCATCTACTGAGTATTCAGGCGATCGAACCCGTACCCATCTCAGAGCGTTCTTGCGGTGTTTACTCACATTTCTTTACAGTACCCAAAAAGAACGGCGACTGGCGTGCCATCCTGAACTTGCGGTACGTGAACAGATTCATGCGCCTACGCCATTTCAAGATGGAAACCTTGAGATCCATAGTGGAGGCTCTTCGCCCAGGCGATTACTTAACATCTCTCGACCTGACCGAAGCATATCTTCACGTCCCCATCAACCCACTCCACAGACGTTTCCTCAGGTTCACGTCACAGTCGGAACACTACCAGTACAAGGCTCTCCCCTTCGGGCTGGCCACAGCCCCGAGAGTGTTCTCAAAGCTCCTTCTGGCACCTATCATGGCTCTTCGGGAACAAGGTCATATCCACCCATACTTGGACGACATCCTGATTCGGTCCGGGTCCAGAACACAAGCCCTTCGAGACCTGGATGTCGTCCTGACTATCCTTCGTCACTACGGGTTTATAGTCAACTTGCAAAAGAGTTCCCTGATTCCAGCCACCCGAATGGAACATCTCGGGGCGACCATAGACACAGTACACAATCGTCTCTTCATTCCGTCGTCCAAAATTCTCAAGATCCAGAGGTTGGTAGCGGTCTTCCTCCCAGCCAGGAGAGCTTCCCTTCTTCAGCTAGCCAGACTGATGGGTCTCTTCATCTCTGTTATCGATATGTTGCAGTGGGGGAGGTTCCATGCGCGCCCCCTTCAACAGTTTCTCCAGCCTCACCAATACCGGATCATGAGGAAGGAAGACAGGTCACTCCAGATCACAGATCAGTTACGCTACAGTCTTCGCTGGTGGTCTCATCAGAAAAACCTTTCCAAAGGGAAAGTCTTCATCTACCCTCATCGAATGCAGTTGTTCACAGACGCGAGTCTTCGCGGATGGGGGGCATCCTTGGAGGACAATATAGCACAAGGTCTCTGGACGATGACCCAAACACGTCTGCCCATCAACTTCTTAGAGTTGCGAGCTATTCTCTTGGCGCTTCAGGCCTTCCAGCCTCAGATCCAGGGCTGTCATCTTTTGGTCCGAACCGACAACATCGCGGCAAAGGCCCATCTAAACAATCAGGGCGGGTCCAGATCCCCTCGCCTTCATCTACAGGCAGTAGAGATACTGACATGGGCCGAGAAACATCTCCTATCGCTGTCGGCAGAGCACATACAGGGGAATCTCAACGTTCAGGCGGACTGGCTAAGCCGCCAATCGGTGACGGAAGCAGAGTGGAAGCTCCATCCGACGATCTTCCAACTGATCACTCAAACCCTCGGTTGTCCCACCGTCGATCTCTTTGCCTCCGCTCAAAATGCACAACTTCCTCGATTTTTCACCAGATACTTTCATTCCCGAGCACTAGCAGTAGATGCACTGACGGCTCCGTGGCCGAGGGAGCTCCTCTATGCCTATCCACCTACCCCAGTCATCCCGAAGCTCATAAGGAAGGTCTGGTCAGAGAAAGCCGACGTAATTCTAGTAGCACCGTGGTGGCCCAGGCGACCATGGTTCTCCTCAATCCTTCAATTGGCAACTTCCGCGCCCCTGAGGCTGCCTACGCCCGTGGACATGCTCTCTCAGGGACCCGTGGTCCATCCCAACCCCAAGTGGTTTTGTCTGACCGCTTGGCGCTTGAGCGGGAGGCCCTAACCAAAAAAGGTTATTCCGGCCAGGTCATCAATACAATCATCGCGTCCCGCAGACCATCAACCTCTCGAATCTATAACTCTTCGTGGAGGACCTTCCTCTCCTGGGCTCAAGAGGCCCGGATCGACCCACTGAGACCTTCTGTCCCTCAGGTTTTACAGTTTCTCCAGGTCGGATTCGAGAAGGGCCTTAGAAGTGCTACTCTTCGCAGACAGCTGGCAGCGCTCACGACTGTTTGGCCCAAGGTTCATGGACTACCACTGTCCAGGCACCCAGATATACTTAGATTCCTCAAAGGGGTCTCACAAAAACAACCTCCGATAGTCCATCGGTTCCCTTCATGGAGACTTAACATCGTGCTCTCAGCTCTCACCAAACCGCCCTTCGAGCCCATCCGTTCCGTGCATCTGAAATGGGTTCGCATGAAACTTCTCTTTCTGATTGCCATCACTACAGCCAGAAGAATTTCAGAGTTGCAGGCCCTATCCGTCAACTCCCAGCTCTGCATCTTTCACAAGGACAGAGTAGTCATGAGGCTGGATCCCACCTTTGTTCCAAAAGTTGCTTCCAGGTTCCACATGAAGCAGGAGGTGATCATCCCCACCTTTTGTCCAAGTCCTTCACATCCCAAAGAAATCCTTTGGCACACCTTAGATGTCCGTAGGGCGCTCAAGACATTTATCATCAGAACAGAGAATATCAGACGGACTGAATCCCTATTCATAAACGTTACCATGCCTAATCTGGGAGCTCAGATGTCCAAGGCTGCACTCAGTTACACTCTCAGAATGCATTGCGAGGCATATAAAGCATCTCACATACCTGTGCCTGGCGGCATCCGCGGCTCGATTCCACTTTCGGCGGAGTGCCGCAACTAGCAGCGGCATTCAGGCGGTAGGTTCCTCTGGAGGGATGTGTGTAGGGCGCGGCCACCTGGTCCTCTTCATCCTCCTTTATCAGACATTTACAGGTTCGCGTTCCATGGCGGCTAGCGAAGCAGCTTTTGGAACTAGAGTGCTTTCGAACATATATTTAAGGACTAACATTCCCACCCATTTTCGGGACACTGCTCTGGGAGGAGTCCCAATCCAAGATCTGCGAGATGTCGTAGCCTCCAGGAGAAGCGGTACATTGAGTACTTACCCTGAAGGGACCTTCTCCTTTGGTAGGCATGCATGAGGGCATCTTGGCCCTCCCAGTGCGCCCTTTCTATGCAGTCTCCAAAATTAATCATTCAACCTTCTGCTTTATTATTAAGTGATCTATGGATCCGGGGTAGTTAGTTATAAAAATACTTGGAGTTCCTCGCACGTTTTGATGTTTGTTTTCAATGTTATTCCTTACGTTTACTTCTACCATGCCTCTACTTCTTAAGATAATAGAGTTTTTTCTCTCACTGCTGAGTCAACGGAATACTGGGGATCTAAGATGGATTCCAGCCTCTACAGGAAGTGACATCATTTAGTCCTGCCTCCCTGAGTATAGGTTGGAAATCACCCAATCCAAGATGCCCTCATCGCCTACCAGGAGAAGGTCCCTTCAGGGTAAGTACCAATGTACCGTTCTACCGCACTGCACTGCTCCTCCACATGAGCTCTTATTTGGTGATCTGGATTTGTTTCTCCACTCCTACTGGGTGATGCTGGGCGAGTCCCAGTTCTCTCTGAACTCTCTCAGCCCACCTCCCTCACAAAGCATCTGCTGTGGCGAGAAGATGGGAAAAGGAGTTTGTAGGCTGCTTTGAGACTCTTTACAGCAGAGAAAGATAGGGTATAGATCCAAACTCTTCTCCTTTTCTTCCTCTGTGTGTGTGTGTGTGTGTGTGAGTGAGTGAGTGAGTGAGTGAGTGATTGATTGATTGATTGATTGATTGATTGATTGATTGATTGATTGATTGATTGATTGAGTTGATTGTCACTGGCTGGCTCTCCACCGGGGCTATAGGGTCCCTTCTACTTGCCTCTGGCTCCCAGCCTGGTGGAACACTTCCTCCCACCATTTCATATTCGGGCCTCTGCAAGTGGATCTTGGAGAGGATCTCCACAGAGGCCTGTAAGACTGAATTGTTCCACCAGGCCTTTGGGGAGGCCGGCCGCTGATAGTGTGCGCCCTCCTGCTCCTCCCTTTACCACTCTGGGAGTTTACAACATCTATACCGCCCCCTCTCCGGGAGGGGGTTCTTATTGATAGTTTTAATGCTGGGCGCCATATGGTTTATACGGAACGCTGTAATTTTATGTAATTTTATATATTTAATAACGTCATTGATTTAAATTGTATTGTTATTGCCATATTGTTTATAATATCTGTTGTTCACCGCCCAGAGCCCTTAGGGGATTGGGCGGTTTATAAATGCAATAATAAATAAATAAATATATATTCTATATTTTTATAATTAACGGCCCCGTATGCATTCTCATGAACTTTCAGATACTTAATTCTAGTATTGCAAGATTAAATCCTGTTCCCCTTCTTCGTTTGAGGAGTATTAGAAGAGGCCTGCTGGATCAGACTTCAGGTCCATCTAGTAGTTCAACTTCCTGTTGCCACCACCCCGCCACCACTCCCCGTGGCAAGCCAAATACTTCCAGGACAAGAGGGAATTAGACAGTCTGGTTGCCTCCCAGCCTCAGAAACTGGTAGACTACTTTTGAACCTGCAGGGTAGACTACTTTTGAACCTGCTTCTCTGTGACAGACAACAGCCACTTGATAAATCTTTGCCTCTCCTTAACCCGTTGCCTGACTCCTTTGTTTTGAAGTCATGTAAGGGCTGATTTAAATGTGATGGTGGTGGGGCAGAAGAGCCTCACTGTGGGTCTTTGTATTCAGCCGGCTTCTTGCTTACCCTGGCCTTCTACTGTGCTAAAAAATCCTTAGCTGGGGTGGTTGTGGGTTCTTGTTGACAGCAGTGGGGCACCTTGAGAGCCAGTGTGGTGTTGTGGTTAAGAGCAGGCGGATTCTAATCTGGAGAACCGGGTTTGATTTCCCACTCCTCCACCTGAGCGGCAGAGGCTTATCTGGTGAGCCAGATGTGTTTCCGCACTCCTACATTCCTGCTGAGTGACCCTGGGCGAGTCACAGTTCTCTCATGACTCTCTCAGCCCCACCTGCCTCACCAGGTGTCTGTTGTGGGGAGGGGAAGGGAAAGGAGCTTGTCAGCCGCCTTGAGTCTCCTTACAGGAGAGAAAGGCGGGGTAGAAATCCAAACTCTTCTTTCTGAGAAACTTGGCCTGTCATGATGGTTCTTGGGACTCCTTGTGAGTGTCTGAGCATCCTCGGAGTCCTCTAGCACATAGTTTGAAAACGATTGCTGTATGTACCCCTGCCCATTTGCAGTGGTTTGGCCACCAATCTACTGAGCCAGAAGCGAGCAGCAGTGCAGTTGCAGCTTAAAATTATGTTTGAATTTCCAGAACTCATAACAATCCCAGAGCTTTTCAGAGGGCTCCGAAGCAGGCCGAGCCTCAGCTACGACCCTCTCTGTTGCTCTTGGTGGCCCTCGGCTCTTGAAATCTTGAGCAGCTTCTATGGACCATCGGCCCACGTTTTAGTTCCACCCTTCCAGTGGCTGATTTTCCCAACAAATCATTAAACAATCGAAGGCTTTCACGGCCGGATTCAACTGGTTGTGGTGGGTTTCCTGGGCTGCGTGGCCGGGGTCTGGTGGATCTTGTTCCTAACGTTTCGCCTGCATCTGTGGCTGGCATCGTCAGAGGCGTATCGCAGTGGTCTCCCATCCAAGTACTAACCACGGCAGAACACTTCACTTCTGAGTTTTGGTGAGATCAGGCAATTCATTTAGGTCAGGGCTGTCTGTACCGATATCTCTCTTGATTTGTTGTTGCGCTTTACAGGTGGGAGGACTCATGTTCCTTCGCTGGATGTGGAGAGAGACGCCATTCGGGGCTTCACCCCCTAGCACGGAGGCCTGCGACCTGCGGCTCTCCAGATGTTCATGGACTACAAATCCCATCAGCCCCTGCCAGTATGGCCAATTGGTCATACTGGCAGGGGCTGGCAGGAATTGTAGTCCATGAACATCTGGAGAGCCGCAGGTTGCAGACCCCTGCCCTAGCATAAAAGCTTACCCTCTTCCCACCTGTAACACATGTCCTCCCCCCCCCCTTCTCTCATTTGGCAGGGTCACAGCGTCATCCGGTCGGCCACCAACTCGGCCCTCCCCCAATTACGCGCTTAAGTGTCTCATGCGTATCATCGCTACAAACCCTGCCTTGTAGCCTGCGCGCGGCAGCGCGTACTTCAAACTACCAGGCCTCATCCGCACTTACTCCGGAAGTGATAGAACCGCAGCCGGCCAGCTACCAGCCAGAGTCGCAGGACTCCGTGGAACAGCTGGGCATGTCGGGCAGCAAAGAACAGCTCGGCCATTCCGGAAGTGGGACAATGGCTGCTCTTGGAGCTTCTATTTTGTGGCAATAAATGGGGTGGCCTTCATCCAGCGGGGTTGGGGAGAGTAGAAAGGGGAGAGGCAGGGTCCATCTGGTGCCAGATTGGAGAAGTTATTGGAACTGTATTTCGTTTCATTTCCTTCATTTGTAACCAACTTTCTGCCCATTGGGGACCCAAAGCAGCCAACGTCGTTCTTCTTTCCTACATGTTATCCTTACAACAACCTTGCGAGGTGGGTTAGACGGCAAACGTGCGACTGGCCCAAAGTCCCCCAGGGAGCCTCCTTGGCAGGGAGGGATTTGAACCTGGATCCCCCAGATCCACTTTTGACGGCTACACCGAAGCCTGGTAGAGTTTAGTAGAATCTAAGCTGTAGACGCTCCAAGCAGTGTCCAGTCAAAAGCAACCGTATTAAGTTCTTTATTGAGCTGGCATTCTTAGTCAAAGACAGGCAATGCGGGAACTGGCCCCCACCTCTCAAGCAACCGCTTTTACGGGCTTCAGTCAAGTTCCCGCCAAGAAAAGATAAACAATCCAGGTTCTCACACGGAAACCTGCACAGACAGTTTCACACAGGCAAGCAAGCAGCAACTGATAACAGCAACATTCCCCATCTGGGCACCCCGCCAGAAACTCCAGCTGGAGCTTCTCCAAGGTTGAACTTCAACCTTACACCTGCAGCACAGAGTAAGGGGTTTCAATTCAAGACCCCTCGAATGTGGTGTTGCGCACCATTGGTGGTGGTGGGGGGGTCACTTGACCGAGGGTATGATAACTAATTTGCATGAGAGCTACTGTTCAGCACCACGCAGCCATCACGGACATACTGGGTGGAACGGCACAGTGCTGGGAGCTGAAAACCTGGTTCCAACAACTTCCAGGGCAGCACCGAGCCTGATGCAGTGATGCCAATCTGAATAGATTTCCAGGGCAAGCGTAACTTACTTCATCCTCTACAGTGCCTGATCCTGGCAGGCTCCTTTGTAGACGTACCTAGATCTTCTTTGCTTCCCGACTGTCATGTCTCTCACTGTCTGCTGGAAACAGCCTCTCCCACCAGCAGAGGAGAGGGCATCCTTGGACTAGAGATCCCCAACCTCCATGAGCCTGCCGGCACCTTTGGGATTCTGACACGACCCCAAATGGCTGCTGCGGGAGGCAGAGGCTGCCGCCGCTTACCGTTGGTCCCACAGTGAAGATCCTTGCGTGGTGGCAGCTGCTGTCAAAGCGGCGGTTTTAAAGTTCTGCACAGCCAGCCAAGTCGCCAGAAACCCCGTTGGGGAAAAATGCCACCTGGCACGCTGTCTGAAACCACTCGGTGGGCACCAGAAAAGGAGGCAGTGGGCACCACGTTGAGGACCCTTGCACTAGGTTCTGACATAGACCTCTGTGGAGGGAGGAGGGGTCCCCACAACTCATGTTTCTCTGGGGAACCTGAAGCTCCATCTAGAGCATAGGTGTCAAACTCGTGGCCCTCCAGATGTTATGGACTACAGTTCCCATCATCCCCTGCCAGCATCATGCTGGCAGGGGATGATGGGAACTGTAGTCCATAGCATCTGGAGGGCCACGAGTTTGACACCTGTGATCTAGAGCAGTGGTTCTCAACCTTCCTAATCCCGCGACCCTTTCATACAGTTCCTCATGTTGTGGTGACCCCCAACCCTAATATTTATCCATTTAACAGATGGAGAACACTGATGCAGAGAGTCTTAGGCGACCCCTGTGAAAGGGTCATTCGACCCCCAAAGGGCTCGCGACCCACAGGTTGAGGACCGCTGATCTAGAGATAAGATGAAGGGGGAGCTGGATACAAGAAGAGTCTCCTCCTCCAGTTTAGGGATGCTGGAGCCGGCAGCCTAGATTACCCAGGCAACCCGCCAGCCTTTCTTGCCTCCCAACAGAATACCAGAAGGCCAGATGGGTCCAAGATGCTGGACTGAAGTGTGGCCACATCAAGAGATCCTTTTGACCGCGGGGGGAGGGACTTGAGGAACTCTTCCAGGTCGGCTCCTCCACATCAAACTCAGTGCTGCTCTCGAAGTTGTTGGAACAAGATGTTCAGCTCCCTGTGCACCGCTCCTTGCTTGCTGCTGTGTGACCCCGCACCTTGCTACGTGGGCTTGGCATAGGAAGAACACCCCTTCCCCTCTTCCCAGCTGAAGGAGCAGTTTGCTCCCTGCTCCCCAGACTGGGCAGGCAAGATCTGACCTGCAGTATCTTTGGCTGGGGTCCACTCTTAGCTTGTGCCTACAGATATGCATCTGTAGGGGGAGGCTGAGGGCGCAGCTGATGGTAAGGCTGTGGTGTACAGAGAGCCTTTGGCTGACTGATGGCAGGTGCCATTCTGTGTTGGGGCGGTGTGGGAGAATCCACCTCGATAAGGATTCCTCCCTGACTCACCCCTTCAGCGTGGTGTAGTGGTTAAGAGCAGGTGCATTCTAATCTGGAGAACTGGGTTTGATTCCCTGCTCTTTCACTTGAGCTGTGGAGGCTTATCTGGTGAACCAGATTAGTGTGTGCACTCCAACACATGCCAGCTGGGTGACCTTGGGCTAGTCACAGTTCTTTGGAGCTCTCTCAGCCCCACCCACCTCACAGGGTGTTTGTTGTGGGGGGGAAGGGAAAGGATATTGTAAGACCTTTGAGTCTTCTTACAGGAGAGAAAGGGGGGATATAAATCCAAACTCTTCTTCATTTTTTGCCCCGTGTTCCCCCTAGCAGTCCAGCTCGGCCGTCCCCTGCCAGCGCACCACGTCCTCGGCCATCTACATGAACCTTGCCTCCCACATCCAGCAAGGCACGGTGAACCGGGTGTCGTCGCCGCTGCCCAGCCCCAGTGCTCTCAACGACGCTGCCAACTCCCAGGCGGCTGCCAAGCTCGCCCTGCGCAAGCAGCTGGAAAAGACCCTCTTGGAGATCCCGCCCCCGAAACCGCCCGCCCCCCTGCTCCATTTCCTGCCCAGCGCGGCCAACAGCGAATTCATCTACATGGTGGGGCTGGAGGAGGTGGTGCAGAGCGTCATTGACAGCCACGGTAAAGCCCCTCGGGCACGGGTGGTGTGGTTAGGCCGGGCAGAGGGGAAGCAGGGAAATGCGGGGTGGGAGGGGGGGAGTACGGGAGAGGTCGGGGGATTGTGGAGGTTCGAAGCCCAATGGAAAACACAGCAGGCAGCAGGCACAACCAGGAGGTACACTGACCGACCCTGCCACAGCCTGACATACTTGCTTTTGAAGAAGCTAGAGAAGCTAGAGCCATGGAGGCTGGAGCAGCCGGCCCCCACTGTACTCCGAGTCAGGGGTCAGGATGGAAGAGAGCTGTCCTTTCAGTGACAGGGACTGTAATGGGCTGTTTGTGAGTGACATGGAGGGGCGTCAGCGGGACCCCAGCTTTGGCAGTCTCATCCTAGGAGACTCGGTAGGGCCACTATCTTGTCCGGCACTGGGAAAGCCAACTGGGGAGGAGTCTCTCTTTATAGGTTCCCCAGCGCCCTTGCTTGAATTTGCATGGGAAACTCAGTAATGTCTATTCAATTTGACCTGCAGGGTTAACTCAGCCCACTCAGTTGTTTTACAAAACATTCAGAGTCCACTGCTTGTCTGGGATCACCTAAACAAAACGGGCTTGGGGTGGGACAGCCCTGATATCCTTGGAAGAGAGGTCAGATCTGCCCAAAACAGGGCCTTTTCTCCAGCAGCCCCTTCCTGGTAGCATTCTCTTCAATCATTTTTTCTGCCTGGCACCTTGCTCTCTTTGGAATTGTAGATTACACAACACAAGCCTTTATTGGCATATAAAACAGGACAAAATTTTAAAACAAAACAAGGTTAAGAAATACAGTTAAAATTACTAATTTCGAGTATAAAATTTGCAACAGTTTCACAAAAGAGCACATCAGAGCTGTTCAGGAGATTGGGTATCTTATAACACTCATGCCACTGAGAACATTGCTCTCTTTGGAATTGTAGATTATTCTTTTGTTTCTTTGGAGAGGGGGTTGTTCATTTGTTTGTTGCTTTCTGTTTGACCAACACACACTTTCTCCTATTTAGGCAGTTTGCTTGACTGATTGCTGCCGGTTTTATGGGTTTGATTGTATGTTCGTTGAATTCGTTTCGAACTACCTCCGTTAATGCATTCAGCTGGGTGGGCAGCCCGTTGCGAGGGTCTGGATGTTTTCGCGAGAGGACAGATCGGTCTTTTGGAAAGGCACGATGGTCTGGATCAGTTGGATGTTAGGCAAGCGTTCTTCAAGAACTGCCCTTGCAAAAACGCGGTCATCAGCTGTGCTAACTGCAAAAATGATTTTGTTTCCCATTATTATGGGTTTCTTAATAAGGTCCATTCAGCTAAATCTGGCCCTGGCCTCCAGCCCAAGGAGCCTTCTCCTAATGTCAGCGAAGCTTCAAGCAGCTTGTAAGACTCCGTGCACCCTTTATGGAATTCACCTGTAGGATCCAATCCAGAAAAATAATTTGGGGTGTGGGGAGGGTTAATGAATGACTATAAGTTTTTCCTTATCAAGTCTCTAAATGTGAACAATTCACTGAGTGCTCCTCTTTTCAGTTTTTATCCTAGAATGCCCCTGTCAGCCTGCAATTACAGTATTTTTTTAAAAAAATGGAAACGATATAGAACAGTAACAGCAGTTCTTTACATGAGACAGGATTCAGGGTTCAGCCATGCTAAGGAGGCAGTCGGCCAGGCCTTCCTGTCTGCAGATGCTTCCGGGGGCAGGTGGTCAGGAGATGAACTTTTGTCTGGCCTCTAGGCTGACCACCACCACCACCCCTCGCCCCTATACTGCAGAGCTAGGGGGTAAGAAGGCCTCATTCCTAGCTTGGCTGGCACCCAGCACCAATGCAAAAGCCGTCGCCTTCACCGGGATGAAAATTTGGCAATGTTTCATAATAACACCATATTGATCAGTTTATGCATTGGGCCGATCAATTGGCTAGTATGACCAACCCTGACCCAAGGGTGACTCTTTTCCATGTACTCCAAGCTTTTTTTAATTGGCCTTGCATGCCGCTTGTATCCTGCATCAAGATAGTCGGAATTCATCATCCACCGAAGCCATGCTTCCTTAGGTCTCCTCACTTGCAATAATATATTCAGATTCTAACAACCACAGGGAGGAGGTGGCTGAACGAAGCTCCTCCCCGTTCACCAGGAGTCTTATTCCCGCTCCAGATCGCTCTTTGTCTGACTTTCCTTCCCTCCCCTCCTTCCCCGCTCTTTTTCTGGGATGTCCCTTCAGGCAAAGGCTGCGCTTCCCTCTTGCGAGTGGAGCCCTTTGTTTGCGCCCAGTGCCGCACGGACTTCACCCCACACTGGAAGCAGGAGAAGAACGGCAAGATCCTGTGTGAGCAGTGCATGACCTCCAACCAGAAGAAGGCGCTCAAGGCCGAGCACACCAACCGGCTGAAGAATGCCTTTGTCAAAGCGCTGCAGCAGGAGCAGGTGAGTTTCCGCTGGAAGCTGGGATTGGAGGGAATTGGGTTGCTGTCATACGGCTGGGTGGGATCATTTGCCAATGATCAGCTGACATCACTTTTGGAGTAACTGGAAAGTATGTCAGCATGTGGCTGGGTTTCACCCCAGGTTTGCCTGAATGGTAGAACATCCCAGGTAACACACTGAGGGTCATGTCTAAGCTTGAGCGGTATCGAAAAAAATAGGGAAAATTCAGATTCGGCTTGATTCAGCTATAAAATTATCAGTATGGCTGAATTAGCCGAATCCCCGATTCAGTATATTCATCAGTTTATTCGAGTATACCAAAAAATTCGGGTTCGTTAGCATTTTTTGTTTTTTGCCTGTAAGGGGCGCATTTTTAAAGCTAGAGACTCTCCTGATTACATCACTTGGGTTTCATGAAGTTTGGCTCAGGGGATCCAAAGTTATCGACCCCCGATGGGAACTAATAGAGCCTGATTCAGCTAGTCATGTCCAGTCACACGGGAAGTGCCGTCAACTAATCGAGATGTGGCCGGTTGCTCCCCCTTATTTTTCTCCCACCACCCAGTTGAGTGGTGGCAGGAAGGGCTTTGTGGGGTGTGGAGGATCCCGCACTTCCGTCAAGCACCTGGCAGCCCTGGGGAGAGGGGGAGACGGGGGTTTGCACCGAGCTTGGACAGGGAAGTCCCACCTCCCTAAAGTCACCCCACAGGATGCTCCTCTGTTTCCGCTGATGCATCTACACAAAACCAGTTTTAGACCCACTGCTGTGCTTCCTTCCTTTCCCTGCAAAGAACTGTGGGAATCGTAGTTTGCAGGGTGGCTGTCGACAATCTTCAAACAGCCAGCTGAGGAGGAAACGGGACAAAGGGAACCAGGTTTTGCAGGTGATGTCTTGGGGCCAGCTGTGAGGCGGTAAAAGAGCCTTTGAGGCTCCGTGCGGGGGCACTCTGCAAGACGCTTGCTGTGTGTGGATGGCTGTGGCCGCGTTGTCTAACTCGGGGCCCGCTTCCTTTTCCTTCTGCAGGAGATAGAGCAGCGGCTACAGCAGCAGGCTGCTCTGTCACCCACTGCTGCCCCTGCTGTGTCCAGTGTTAGCAAGCAGGAGAGCATCATGCGACACCACACGCTCCGCCAGGTAGGTGCCCCCCCCAAAAAAAAACCTGTGTGCCACCCTCCATCTTGGCTGCTCAGGCTCGGTCGCGACCCCTCCTACTGCCTTGTGCCCAGCAAGACCAAAATTTGGCCCCTGAAGTTTGCATTTTATGTATATGTGCGGGTATTTGCACCCTCCAGTCAGCACTTGGTGTAATTACGGTTTCGCTAGTCAGGGGAAAGGGCCGAGAGAAGTGGGCACGGAGCCCTCTGATAGCCAGTGGGGAAGCTTACACAGCCAGCCTTCTGACTTTTCCTGCATCTTTCTGTTTTCTGCTTGGCCCATAAGGTCTGGAAACTTGGTTTAAAAAATGAAGAACGTGATTCTCAATAAACAGCATTCTCCCCTGAGCTGGAGGAGGACATCTTGTGGGTGGTTCCCATTGTTCCACAGGGGAGGCAGGAAATGACTTTTTTCTTCTTCCTGTTGGGAGGAACCGCCCCCAGGATCTCAGTCTGTTTCCTGCCTCCAGTGGGAGAGCACGTGGACTACCTGTTCTCTGATCTTCGCATTTTCCTTGCTGCTTCCAACTCGTTCCTAGCCTGAAGAGCTTAGAGACCGCCTTAATATGTGGCAGGTTTCCGACTCGGATCTTTCTCAACTGTGTCAGACGGAGCCTGATTCACAAGTTGCCCTGACCTGGATGGCCGAGGCTAGCCGGATCTCTTCAGATCTTGGGTCAGTCCCGATTAGTACTTGAATGGGAGACCACCAGGAAAGTCCAGGGTCCCTATGCAGAGAAAGGCAACGGCAAACCACCTCTGTTCGTCTCTTGCTTTGAAAACTTGGGGGCGAGGGATTGCCATAAGTGAGCTGCAACTCGACGGCAAAAAAGCAGGAAGTTGTGTTGAACTTCTTCAGCCATTATGATTAGTCGCTAAGTCTGGAAATCCTCTTCTCTCCGGATTTTGCAAGCTTTTCCTGCGCCACCCCAGGCTACTTGGGGACTGAGCTTCCAGTTTATTTGTGGATGGAAATTCTAGGGTGGGTATTGGCTGAGGAAGCTCAAGGCTCCTCTCCAGAAAATCCAGTTGACAGAGAAGAGGCTATCTCAGGGTTCCAGATCCTCGAATAGCAGTTCATGGTGACTTTTGTGGCCACAAGAAATTCATGGGCTCCATAGGGTTAGGGTTAGTTGAAACTCTTCCAGGTGCCCACCACCCCATGCCCTCCCATACTCGGGATGGGGCTTGGAACATGGCTCCAAGACCAGGTGCTCGGGAGCAACAGCCGCAGAAGGCCATTGCTTTCACATGCTGCATGTGAGCTCCCAAAGGCACCTGGTGGGCCACTGCGTGTAGCAGAGAGCTGGACTAGATGGACTCTGGTCTGATCCAGCGGGCTCTTTCTTATGCTGTTATGTTCTTATTGTTATAACCAATAACTTGAGATTTGTTTGTGACATGTGAATGCAGCGCAGCCATAAAGATCATTTCAAACTTGATGCTCTGTGATGAAAATAATAATAATAAACACAAAATCTATTCAGGAAGGGACTTCATTATGAGTGGAATGGGAAGCATGTTGTTCTCACATTCCTGGAGTTGTTGTGGGATGTTGAAGTGGCTCTTGGAGTGGTGATGGAGTTTTGAGAGGGGCCAAAACGATCTGAATTGTTCGGGAGCAGCAGCAGCAGAAGGCCATTGCTTTCACATCCTGCATGTGAGCTCCCAATGGCACCTGGTGGGCCACTGCGAGTAGCAGAGAGCTGGACTAGATGGACTCTGGTCTGATCCAGCTGGCTTGTTCTTATGTTCTTAAGCCCCGCCCCTGCCCTCCGTGCATGCCGGCTTTTGCCGAAAAGCGGGCCTGCACTGAGGCCGAGGTGGGAGGTTCAGGGGTAGCCCCCCCACGTGACCAAAAGGCGTGCACCCGGGGACATGGGTGACCCCGTGTCCCTATAGGCCGTATGCCTCTGATGGGCTCTACTCGCCAATCAATTCCCTGCTGCCCCTGATTGTTTCCCCCTTCTCTACTTCCACAGGCACCGCAACCCCAAAGCACTCTGCAGCGAGGAATTCCCACCTCGGCCCGGTCCATGCTGTCCAACTTTGCCCAGGCCCCGCAGCTCTCTGTCGCAGGCGGCCTCCTCGGCATGCCAGGTAACGTGCCAGGTTTGGGGGTGGGGGAGGGGTGGCGTGCCCCAAAGCCCTTCCAGTTTCGCTGAGGTAAGAGCTGCTGTCACCTCTGTTCCCGAGTAGATCTCTTTGTGAGGTTTAGCTTTGATGCACAGAAAACGTCTCAGTTGCAGTTCTCTGTTGCTTGACCTACATTTGGGCGACATGGGTGAGGCCTTTATTTTATTTATTTAAAAGATTCCTGTGTCTCCTTTCCAACCAAATAGGGTCCCCAATGCAGCAAATATCGAGTCATTAGAATATTTAAAACATTAAAACCATGTTTTAAATGTATTTGTAAGGTATTTAACAATGGAGTAAAGATATGTAGATACATAAATGCCAGGAAGAGAGAACCAATACCGTGTTTCTCCGAAAATAAGACAGTGTCTTATATTAATTTTTGCTCCCCAAGATGCGCTATGTCTTATTTTCAGGGGATGTCTTATTTTTCCGCTCCACAGCTGCATGCTCTGGTGTTCTGTTCGTCGGGCATGCTTCCAAACAAAAACTTTGCTACGTCTTACTTTCGGGGGATGTTTTATATTCAGCACTTCAGCAAAACCTCTACTACATCTTATTCTCAGGGGATGTCTTATTTTTGAAGAAACAGGGTAATACTACTAGAAGAAGAGGAGGAAGAAGAGTTTGGATTTATACCCCACCTTTCTGTCCTGTAAGGAGACTCAAGGTGGCTTACAGACTCCTTTCCCTTCCTCCCCCCACAACAGACACCTTGTGAGGTGTGAGAGAGTTCTGTAATAGTGTGAGAGTTCTTGTGAGGTGTAAGAGAGTTCTGAAGAACTGTGACTAGCCCAGGGGTCTGCAACCTGCGGCTCTCCAGATGTTCATGGACTACAATTCTCATCAGCCCCTGCCAGCATGGCCAATTGTGCCATGCTGGTAGCGGCTGATGGGATTTGTAGTCCATGAACATCTGGAGAGCCTCAGGTTGCAGACCCTTGGACTAGCCCAAGCTCGCCCAGCAGGAATGTGGGAGTGCGGAAACACATCTGGTTCACCAGATGAGCCTCCGCCACTCAGGTGGAGGAGTGGGGAATCAAATCCGGTTCTCCAAATTAGAATCCACCTGCTCTCCACCAGTACACCACGCTGGCTCTCCTCGCACCTTGAGACAAGCCACTTGGCATAGACAAGCACATGAGGTTCTGGGGGAACACCGTCCTGGGGTCCCACAAGGTCGAGAGCCTGCAGTGTGTTGCTCCACGTTGCCAAAGGATAGTGGACGAACAAGGCTGTGACTGTCCAACATTCGGCTCTCAATGAGACAGCTGACTGAGTCAACTGGGAAGCCCACTGGCCTGTGGTTGTGAGCAAATGTCGTGATTAAATCTTGCATGCTTGACTCTGTAATACGCTTCTGTCGCTGCCTCATGCATTTAAATACGATACATTATCCACCGGTGACATCAGAAGCAGCATAGGAGGACCCCAAGACTGTATTTTGCCCTGGAGTCCAGATTACCTTTGTGTTGTCCAGGAGGCAGAGGAGAATCCAGGGTGTCTGATGCTTGGTCCTGTGGAATTCAAAGGTTGAGTCCTTGAGAATGGAGTTCATCATTAACTTCACGGCCCTACACTTCCTCTATGTGGCCCTGCCCCTGGCTTTCAGCGTGGTGTAGTGGTTGAGAGCAGGTGGACTCTAATTTGGAGAACCGGGTTTGATTCCACACTCTTCTACCTGAGTGGAGGACTCTAATCTGGTGAACCATGCTTGTTTCCCTGCTCCTTCACATGAAGCCTGCTGGGTGTCTTTGGGCCAGTCACAGTTCGTTCCGAATGCTCTCAGTCCCACCTACCTCACCAGGTGTCTGTTGAGGAGAGAGGAAGGGAAAGAAGTTTGTGAGCTGGTTTGAGACTGCTTGAAGGTAGAATCATAGAGCTGGAAGAGACCACAAGGGCCATCAAGTCCAACCCCCTGCCATGCAGGAACTGGAGACAAGTGGGGTTTAAAAACCAACTCTTCTTTTACCTCTTCCCAGAAGCATCTGACTAATTGGTAACAGATGGTTGGGCTGGGCAGATATCCACAGATGGTGGCGCTGACTTCTGGTAAAGAGGCTCTCCCATGATGAAAAGGCTCTTCACGCCACTATTAGCGGCATAAATTGGCAGGATCCTTTGGCTTGATCTGCCCGGGCTTGATTCTGACATCCTTGTGTTTTCCCCAGGTGTCAACATCGCCTACCTGAATGCCGGGATCGGGGGCCACAAAGCATCGAGTCTGGCGGACCGGCAGAGGGAATACCTTTTAGATATGATCCCGCCGCGTTCTATATCGCAGTCCATCAGCGGGCAAAAATAACGCCAGCTGCCCGCTCCCCTTTCCTGCCCCGTGGCCCTCCCCTTCCCCCCCTCATCCGTCGCATGCAGTGCCTGTCTTGGTGCCTATTAAACGTGGAGGAAAAGAAAAAAAAGACAAAAAAAAGAGAAGAGAACATTTCCAGTCTTCGGAGACTTTCCCTCGTCTCTCCTCTCCTTTGCATCTCATTTGCTGGGGAGAGGCCCCGTTCCCCTGCCCGAGGTCAGAACGTGTCTGCTTGGATCCTGCACTATACATGTGTTAATTAAGGCTTGTTTTATGCTCCTTTTTCTTTCTTTTATTTTTTCTTTTGTAATGACAATGCATAGAATTTTTAATGGTTGTGTTCTTATTTTTAATAACTTCTTTTCTCCCCTTTTGCTTAAATGGATGGGTTTTTTTAAAAAAACCTTTTTGTTGTTGTGGGTGGGGGTGGGGATCTATTTAGAGACTGCAAAAGGTGCACCCGTTTCGAACTTCTCCTAACTTTGGGCAGGGGGTTAGAGGCACCCGGGGCTGGGAGGAAGCCACCCCTGTGGGTGTGGCTGAGCTTTTCAAGACAGTGACCCCCCTTATAGCGGACGGTGCCCCCGGAAGGTTGACTCCCACTTCAATATTCTCCTCGCAGGAACAGAGGGAGCGAGCCGCAGCCTATCCATTGGGAAAAGGATGGGGTGGTTTTTGTGGTCGTGTTTGCAGAGGTGCCGGCCATGAAGGTTGCTGGCTAATTTGGGGTGGGGGCAGGGAAGTGTTCTTCTTTCAAGAGGCCATGCCAGGGAACCAACCCAGTGGAAGGTGAACTGCCTCGTTGGAACTTCCTTTCCTCGACTTGCTTCTCTTCTGCTGTTATTTCTGCTGACCGCCCCCTCCCCCCACCTCAGTCTCCGTCCCGTAGTCCAAAGGAGCCATACAGTATTACACTAGCACGCCAAAGAGTTTCGCTGTCACCAGACTGAAACCCTTCCGGGCCAGCAGAGGGTGCTGTTGGCCACTGAAGCTGCTCAAAGCTCCGTTTGCAGTCCCCCTGGCTTAGCCTTCTGGAATGCAAACCAGATGAAGTTGACTCTGCCCTCCAGCTGGCTGTGAGTACAGCCAGAGGTTTGGGGCTTGACGGGCAAGGCCGAGAACGGGGTGAGACCAGTTTGTGTTCCTAGGCTTGCTGTGGGAAAGGAGAAAGAGTATCTGAAGAGGAGACCGGAGGCCATTTCCCGGCAATGGAATCCGCCAAGGGAGAAGGCATGGTTCTGCTGAGTCCAAGGCTGGGCAACGTTTCGTTTTCTGGGCTGCCCTTTCTTTTCCACCTCAGTTCTCCCTGCGCCTTCCTCAGCCTGTTGGCCACAGGTGACTTCCCCGACCTTAAACGAGGGTGGGCAGGGAGCCTTCTAGTGATACTTCCCCGCTTTCCTTTTTCCCTGGACCTCCTCTTCCAGACACCAAGGTGGCCTCAGACGTCCCCTAGCCTAAAGCCTGGATTCCCCACTGAGCTTCCCCAGGGACCCCTCCAGACCCGCACTTTCTCTTCCCCTCCAATCTGTGAGCACTTAATAAAAAAAAGAAGAAGAAGAAGATGGGGGGAGGTCTGTCTGTGTGGGGGGCTGGGGAGACCCCCTCCCTGCCAAGTCCCGGATACTTTATACAAGCTAGCAGAAGGTTAGTTATAATAAATGCACACGCACAGAGGTCTGTGTTGACAAAGACTTTATTCCCCACTCGGAGGCTTCCAACCCCCTTCCCCCAACAACTGTGCCGATAATTGTAGTGGCTTCCTTTTCCTTTACAGTTGTTTCTGCAAGATCCACCCCCTGCCCACCTTCCTCTCTCTGACACATAGACACCCTCACCCGGATGTGATTTGTGACCCCCTGCCCGTCACCCAAAACTCAAGTGCCGTTGTCTTCCCCCACCTCTGGTTCCCAAGAGTTCCAATGCAAACCACCTGTATCGGGTAGGACGTGGTGTGTTTTTGTTTTAAGGATTATGGTGATGACATAAGAAATGTGCAATACTAACTCGTCCTTTTTTTGAACTCTGCCCCAAAGTCTCAGACAGGGGCTTTGATGAATGGTAGCAAACGGGACAGTTTTGGGGGAGGGGATTGGCCAGGCACAGTCCTCCCCTTCTGACTGGCGGGTAGTTTTGGCAGTAAGGAAGGTGCCCCCGTAAGAATTCTTTGGAATCAGTCAGTATAATTCTTGCTGTTTTAGCTCAAGGAGCAAGAACACTTTGCCCCCGGACTATCTTGCCTTCCAAGAAATTGCAGGTCGGCCGATTAGCCGATTCCAACAACAGAGTTTCTCATGTTCTTGACCAGAGTATCCAGGACTGCCTTGGTTTCTGCCTTGGAAGCAGATGTGTTGATACCAAGGGGCGGGACGCGGCTGATTCATGAAGCAGGCACAATTTCTTCTATTCCCTTTCCCCCCTTTTTTTTGGATCAGGGAGGGGCGGGAAAAAGCTGGTTTGGATAGTAGTTCCGTGGCGTGAGGGACAGGGGCGGTGCTTCCTTGCTCTGTGAGGCAGTTTTGCTATTCCTACACCGTTGCTTTACTTAAAAACATGCTGTTCCAGGGTCAACGAGACTTCTTGGAAGAGACGGAGCAGGTGGAGTTGGGCCGTTGGGGTACCCCTTCTCCTTTCAACCCATGTGGGGGATACAAGCTTTGGACCTTTGTCCTTTTATTTTACCTTTCTCAACTGACTCCTCCCTCCTAGTTTTCCCCAGACCCCATGGGGTAAATTATCTTCCTCCTCCTCCTCCTCCTCCTCCTCCTCCTCCTCTCTCTCTCTCTCTCTCTCTCTCTCTCTCTCTCTCTCTCTCTCTCTCTCTCTCTCTCTCTCTCTCTCTCTCTCTCTCTCTCTCTCTCTCTCTCTCTCTCTCTCTCTCTCTCTCTCTCTGCTTATTTTTTGGATGTGGTGTAGAGAATCATCCTCGTTTTCTTTAAGGTACATATGGCTTACCTTTTCCTGGCTTCCATTCACCTTCCTTTTTCGGCTTAATTGTAGATGCTTTGTGGTTGATGCTTTATTGGGGGTTTTTTTCCACTCCGTGTTTCCTCAGAAAAAAAAAGGCATAACTTGTCCCCCCCCCCTCCTTTGGCCTCTGTTGCCCCTCTTTTTTGCCTTTGTTTTTTCGCTCCCTTTCCCCGACCAGATCTTTTTAGCTTAACGATATTTGCTGCCGAAATGTTATAACAAGGACTCGTTTGTTGTATATAAGCTATTTCTTGACACATTTAAAAACAAAACCGGAGGGGGGAAAAAAACGGAAATTGTACATTGTGTAGAAAACAAAACGACAAAAAAAGAGACAGCTTAGCCATGAATATTGTGAAAGTTGTTAACGTCCTTTTGTAGTGTGAACTTTTTTGTGTATGACATTAAAATGTGCAAAAGGCGGTTTCCTGGAGATGGGGGGAGAGGGGGCCATGCTTTTTTGTAGGGGGGGGCTGTGCAGCTCACACCACATACCGCACCCCGTGCCCCATCCCCAAAAGGTGGGACGGACTTGGTGGTAGCTGCTGTGTCCCCCAAACGGTGCCTTTCTTCCTCTTGTGTCAGAGCAAGGAGTTCTATGTACTACCAGCACACACACAGCCCTGGTGGTGGGAGGCCAAAGGGTCCTTCTCTTCCTCGCCTTCTAACCCCCAGCTGGCACCTGATGGAGATAACTCCCCTTGCTTTCTTTTCTTTCTTTCTTTTTTTTTTTTGCAAGCTGGAGAGCAAGGTAAGTATTATTTTTGTCGCGATGTGATTATTCTTAATAAACTGTCAACGTATTTGCACTGTTTTTAACAATGGCTTTAGCTTCTGGACAGCTTTCATTTTGACAAGCGTGTGTCACAAAGCTTCCCAGGATAAAGGGCTTTTGCCAGTTACCCCTTCAATTTTGGGGAGGCAGGATGGCGGTTTTCAGAGTGGGGCAGTTCCCACCTGTTGTTGCTGACCCCTCTCTTTCAACTGAAAACCGCCTGTCCCTCTCCATTAATAATGCCTCAGCTGAAGCGTCCCTCCCTCTGTTGTGCTCTCTTTCTTCCTCTCTTGCTTCCTGACCAAAATGTTGGCTTCTGGCCTGAGGTTACCTACTTCCTATGACAACCAGAAACAGCCAAAGGCTTCAGAGGGGAGCTGGTTTTCATTTGATTTGGTCCTGCCCCCCGGCATCCTGATTTCTCGAGATTTTGGTCCTGCCCCCATCATTCCGATTTCTCGAGATTCTGGTTCCTAACAATCTCAGCTTTCAAAGAGAATCAAGTACGTAGAAGCTCATGACTAAATTTACAAGCATACACAGAAGAATCCAACGTTTATGTGGATTACCTTATGCACAGGAGACCCGGTTCATGAGCCTCCATTAGTGTTTTATTTTCTCGTTAGATTTGGGAATATGGAATACTCTCTATTTCACAGGAGGATGCCAGTGATAAATCCCTTTCCCTCAAAGCCGAGTATTGTGGCAAAGCTCAAAGCCGAACATTGTGGCAAAGCTCAAAGCCGAACATTGTGGCAAAGCTCAAAGCCTAACATTGCGGCAAAGCTCAAAGCCGAACATTGCGGCAAAGCTCCAAGCCGAACATTGTGGCAGGAGACCTCTAGTTTCGTTTTGAATGAAAACCACCATCCCTGTAAGTAGAAAGGTGGGGAATTGGCGAATCTAGGCTAAGGGTTGCTGGTTCTTCTTCGGGCAGCCTCCTAAGTCTTTACTTGCAAGTTAGCCCGAATTTTCTTTCCCTGAAAATTCGGGTTGTCTTTTCGTTCTGAGTATGGAATTTGTGATGTGTTTTCTTCTGAGCGTCTCCACCTTCCCTTCCTTTCTTCTTTCTCCCGTGGTGGTTTTCTTTGATGCAACACTAGGCATCTTTGGAAGCATTTCTGTTTTGTTTCCTAATAATACTTTTTTTGAAAAAGCAGAAGCCAGGTTTCCTGTCTTCTCGATATTGATCGACGCAAAAGGGCTCCAGGTGTTTCAGGTGTGGAGGGTTTTTTTTTAATGACCTGCATAGTTTTTAATGCATTTTTCCATGTATTTCAACTTTCTCTTCGTATTGGATATCTTTTTTCCCCTGCTAAAGTGTTCTTCAAAATGTTCGGCCCCTCCCCCAACACCCCAGTATTGAGGTTAGGAGAAAAATAAACACCTAAATATACCAAATACGTTGATCTGAAGGATATATTGCTGGGGCTTGCAATGTCGGCGGAGAGCTTTGGTTTATAAGTGCTTGCTAAGACCATCTTTGGTTTTTGCATTACCGTGCTGAGATGCCTACGAGCGTTTCCCGCATTCCAAAGCTTTTCAAGCACCCAGGATGTTTGCGCAGGAATTGGTCGGTCTTCTTCGCAAATGATCTATGCCAGTGGTGGCGAACCTTTGGCACTCCAGATGTTATGGACTACAATTCCCATCAGCCCCTGCCAGCATGGCCAATTGACCATGCTGGCCGGGGCTGATGGGAATTGTAGTCCATAACATCTGGAGTGCCAAAGGTTCGCCACCACGGATCTATGCTATTGTTGGATTGTGTTTTCCAAATCCTGGTCATTTAAAGTGGGAAAATGCTACTAGCCTTTTTCTCCCATTTCACCACACCTCTCTCTGTTGTGGCAGGAGTTACATAGCCTGTGAAGCTTTTAACCCCCCCCCCCCCCAAAAAAAATATATATATATATCAAGGGTTTAAGTCAAATTAACCCTGCCTACCCTCAACCCATCTAGGATCTGTATGAGGGAGTGTGGCTGAAATCCTTTACAAGTTACGTATAGAAACTCATAAAGGAATTCAGCAATTCTGCTGTTGGTTTTGGGGGCGAGAACGGGGGACTTCTTAGGACCGCGTGGAGACCTTATGTTATAGGGGCAGAGTGAGCCTTTCTCAGGGGTCGATGATGTTTTCCTCCAAACCCTTTTACAGACACCGCAGTGACCTAATATGTGGAAAGAACAGTCCGCAATCCGCGAGTTCTCTGTTCGTCTCCTGTCAGTTCTTCTGTGTCCTTTCGCCAGGCTTCAGTATTGCTGCACAGCTGAGAGCATTACGGTCTTTTTTTTGTTGAAAAGGGATGTGTGTGTGTGTGTTTTTAAAACAAAATTTGTCAATTTAAACCCCAATTTGCAGTCCGCAGCAGGGTGAAGGGAGGGAGGAAAGCTGGTTTTGTAGTATTGGAAAAGAGGGAGAGACCCAGGCGGGAAACCAGTCCTTTTGCACAATTTTATGGGGGCTTTTTTCTTTCTTTTTGCATTGTGTTTTTGAACCTGGTTTAAAAGGAGGGGGGGGAAAGCTGTTTAAATATTGCCAATTGATTATGCAGTGACCTGATTAAAAAAAAAAAATAAGCTAATTTTTGGAGAAAGGATTAAAAAAAACTTTGTAATATTTATCACTTGCAAGCTATGTTTAATAAAGAAAGGAATGGTTTATAACTTTTGATGTGGCTGGTGCATTGTATTTGCTGTTGCGACCGGGACGGGATGTGTTGGTGAAGGCGAGAGCTCTTAAAAGCTAGAGTAAAATTAATAAAATTATAAGTTTGGGGGTGGGGGTGGGGGTGGGGTGTCTGTCCTTCCTTCACATCTGGTTCTTCTCACAAAATGCTTCTTCCCAAATTTCATTTGTTTGGGACCAGTGTTTCCCAACCTTTTCGAGGTCAGGGTACCCTTGACCTCACTCTTCATAAGCTCACAGTACCCCGGCCGCCGCCCATTGCCCCTGCTTGCCACACACCCCACCTTCCCCTCCCAGGGTGAAGGGTAGCACTGGGGGTGGCTGCTGACCTTGTGGCTGGCCCTGCCCCATGGGCCAGCTCCATGTCCTTGCTGGCGCCGGTGGGAGACACCACAAAAATGAGGGGTGGTAGTGTTGCCGTGGTACCCCTGGGACATGCTCACGGCACCCCAGGGTACAAGGGAACCCTGGTTGAGAATGGCTGGTTTGGGACCCTGATTGTGGTTCCACACTGGAAAGGAAAGAGTGCTGAACTTATTTTCAGAGGCATTTTGATTTTATTTTGTTTGCTGGCAACAACTAATTTCATGCAAGCATTGCTAGCACCCTCTGAGCGGAGCCTTTCAGCCTCACTGATTTTCAGCAGTTACCAAGTATGTTCATTTGTCTCTGTTATCAGCGCTGTATCCTGCGTAAGGATCGTTCCAGAGGGCAACTCCTGCATAAGGATGTGCTGTTAAAGTAAACAGGAAGACGCCAGGCCCTTTTCCCATGGCTGGTTGGCAACCGTGTGTCGGCAAGAGCACAGTCAAATGGACCTGGTGAGCGCTGGGTCAGAGTTGGATCTGGAAGTCCTGTGTTCACATTTCCGCTCTGCCGGACCGGTCACATTCTCAGCCTAAGTTGCTTTGAAGTAAGTACAAAGCATAGAAATCTAGAGCTGAATGGGACCCCTAGGGTAAGGTGACCAGATGGTCACCTTTGTGAACCAGGACAAGGGGGGTGGGTAGGTGGCTGCGCTAGCAGCCTTATAGCTGCCGCCTTGCTGGAGGCTGTCACGCGACTGCACTGTCACTCCCAGAAGGCAGTGCGGCAGCCTCCCAAAAATCGGGACAATTTGAAGAACCCACGGGACAAATTGTTTAAAGGTGGGACTGTCCCGCCAAAAGCGGGACGTCTGGTCAGCCTACCCTAGGGTCATCTAGCCGAACACCTGCACAATGCAGGAAATTCACAGTCCCCACCCAGACTCCCTTGGTGACCCCTGCTCCATGCCCATTGGAAGGCGAAAACCGCCCTGGGCCTATAAGAAAGGATCACAAGAGCCAAGCACTGTTTCGTCTCTGCCCTCCTTTTCCACGATCTGCCTAAGTTCATAGTATCAGTCTTGTATCAGATGGCTGTGTAGCCTCTGCTTAAGTACTCCCAAAGAAAGATAGCCCACTATCTCCTGAGGAAGTCTGTTCCACTGAAGAACTGCTGTGAAAGGCAGGTTCTTCCTAATGTTCAGCTGAAAATTTCAACCTGTTGCTTCTGGTCTTACCTGGGGCATGGTGTATGCCACATCATGAACTCCAGGTAGGCGAAAACTGTACTAGACAGGTATTGCCCTGCATTCTACCACTGCATACTTGGAAGGTAGGAGGTTCTGTGCTCCTCGCTGCTTCTCAGGTTCCTCCCAACACCTGGAAGGATAATTCCACCACTACACCACCACCTTGCATCTTGGGGAAACCAGGCGTTATTTGGAAACACAACAGTAATGTACAATTGCACGCTAAAGAAATTATGCGTGCGGTTTCCCTGTACACTTACATTCCACAGAATGAGAGTATCGAAGTGTTACAAGAGAGACTAGATAGGAGTACTTGGATCCATCAACAACATTGTTGTCCCAGGTTGGTCTTGGCGATTTTTATTGCACAACCAGTTTAGCTGTTTCATGCGATTCCTCATTTGTAGGAAATTTACCTTTTGTGGTTTATGTTTTTAATTCCTTTAAAGCACAGTTTGTCTCAAATCTACTTTGAGCGGCACCGTATAATAGGGATTTGAGTATTAGAGTAGGAGCAGAAAAGTTCAAATCCTTACTCTATATTTACTTTATTTTCCACAATGGGAATTCAGGTCACTCTCCTCTCCATTTTTCCTCACAACGACCCTGTAAGGTAGGTTATGCAAAGTGTCTAACTGGCTCATGGTTACCCAGTGAGCATCCGTGGCAGAATTAGGAATCCAAACCTGGGTCTGTCTCCCAAATTGTAGTCTGACTCTAACCACTACATCACACTGATGTTCAGTGATTTATATAAGGCCAAATGCTTACTTTACATCTCAAATATAAATGGGGATGGGGGAGAAGAACCTACCCTACTCTGAGCTCTACAAAGTGTTCAGAAGTCACATTTTAAACTTTCAAGAGGAGAAGGTGTGAATGGGGAGAGAGCCATTCCTTCACAGAAAGTCTTGAAAACATTGATTGGGAAATTGTTAGGAGGAATTGTAGGGAAACACTCTGGAAACTATGAGCCAGATAAATGAGGAACAACAGTTGAATCTGAAGAAGAGGAGGAGTTTGGACATGCCCCGCCTTTCTCTCCTGTGAGGAGACTCGAGGTGACTTACAAACTCCTTTACCTTCCTCTCCCCACAACAGGTGAGGTGGGGGAGGCTGAGAAAGTTTAGAGCAGCGGTTCTCAACCTGTGGGTCGCGACCCCTTTGGGGGCCGAACAACCCTTTCACAGGGGTCGCCTAAGACTCTCTGCATCAGTGTGCTCCATCTGTAAAATGGATACATGTTAGGATTGGGGGTCACCACAACATGAGGAACTGTATTAAAGGGTTGCAGCATTAGGAAGGTTGAGAACCACTGGTTTAGAGAGAACTGTGACTAGCCCAAGGTCACCCAGCAGGCTTCATGTGGAGGAGCGGGGAAAAGAATCCAGTTCATCAGATAAGAATCCACCCCTCGTGGAGGAGTAGGGAATCAAATCCGGTTCTCCAGATTAGAGTCCGCTGCTCTTAGCCACTACACCACACTATACCATCAGTCCCCATCAAGGACCAAGCTTAGGGGACAGCATGTCAGTAGGAAATACAACCTCACCCATGTCTTCCCGTTTTGTTATTGGTGACCGGTTTTAGTTCCCGCTTCCCAATACCCCCAAGAAAGGGACACAACCAGGAAGCATTTTCCACTTTGTTTTTAATTTTTAACACAGACAAGAAAGATCACATGGCACCTTCACGATTGTGAAACATACAAATGGCTGCTTTGTGTTTGTGTGGGTGACGAAGCACACACGAGGGTGTCTCGGGAGAAGAGGAGGAACAATCTGTCTTTCAGGAGGGATCCTTTTAATAGCACTAAAAGCTGAAACAAAGTCCGCATAAATGTAATTCGGAAGGGGGGAAAAATCCCTTGCAGTTTATCTTTAGAATGCTGAGGAATTTCAAGGCAATTGTGAAAAGTTCCACTCTGCTGAATTCAATTGTTTTTAATTGCCTCCTGAAAATAAGTCTATTTGGATGCACAATTGGAACATGAGAAGAAGAAAAAGCAAAGGTACCATTTCAGCTGAAATGGTCGAACTGTTAGATGTGGCAGTGTAAACTAGCCCTCTTAAAATCTGCCTTGTTAACTGTGGGGTTTCCTTCTGCTGATCTATTCGGATCAGCTGTTTAACTTCCCCACTAGCTTTTTCTTGGGGGGGGAAATTCAGCCATTGTATAGTTTCAAAACCGTGAGTGATTTTCGGTTGGTTCACGCCAGTCAGTACAAGCAAAGAGTGATGGAGAAAGTTTTGGGCCCGTTCTTGGCCGTTCCTCCAACTACAACTCTCTCCCCAAACGTTTGTTCCTATGGGGTCCCCGTTTCCCACCCAAACCCCTCTTTTCCATCACCCTTAGGCGGCACTGTCTTTCTTGAATAGGAGGGTAGCTTTTCCCCAGCAGGGTCCTCCGCGCTCCAATAATTAATCTTCTGGAAGGACCCCGGCTGTGACATCTTAAAGCTTTGTTTCGTTCGCTTCGTTACACAAAACAGTTTTAAAACAAATTTCGGTTCAAAAGCATTTCCTTGTCTCATTGGTTCTAGCCTTTTTCTCAATCGATAGCGCTATTCACAGTGGTTCTCTGGGAGCGGAGGCCAGGTTTTGAAAAATGGACATTGGGCGGATGCCCAGTGGCGGTGCTGGAATTACGGGGTGGTTGCAGACAGAGAGAGGAACTAGGGGTGTGTCCAATTGTTTAAGTCCAATTGTTCAAGTTCAAGGCTGCGAGAACTGAAGTCTGAGGGTGCCTCTGGCGGGCATTGGGGTCCAAAACTTCAAGAGGGGATTGAAAAAATCTGACATCTTAATTCCAGCTTCTCATGGGTTTGGAGAGCATTTATAAGAGACAACTAAGTAGGGGGCAAGAAATCGCTTTTGTGTCTTGGGCAGCTGATCTAAAAATAGCAGGTTCGGAAGAACTAGAAGAACAAGAAGTAGAGTATGGATTTATACAGCTCCTTTCCCTGTGGCACACAGCTCCTTTCCCTGCCTCTCCCCACAACAGACACCTTGTGAGGTAGGTGGGGCTGAGAGTTCGAAGAGAACTGTGACGAGTCCAAGGATACCCAGCAGGAATGTAGGAGCGCGGAAACACATCTGGTTCACCAGATAAGACTCAGGTGGCGGAGTGAGGAATCAAACCTGGTTCTCCAGAATGGAATCCACCTGCCCTTAACCACTACACCACGCTGGAAAAAAACCTTCATGCCTTACCGAAGACTGGCAGACAGGGAAGTGAAATCTATGGTGTGTGTGCAACTGGTTTAGTCAATTTGGAGGGGGCTATATGGTCCAAGTGGGGCACAACTTGGGGGAACATAATGTGATGCCCCATTTAATTTCACAGAGTATAAGTTATGCTCACAAGACAAGAGGCAGGCCACAGCAAACCTCTGTTCGCCTCTTGCTTTGGCTGCAACGAGCCAGCACTTTCTACCATCACCATGAGCAGGTCTGTCCCTCTTAGCAGCCATATTGCTGGACAGCAGCAGGGATGCCAAGTGGCGTTCGTCAAGTGCCACCTGCTCTCATCCTGGATCTGAACAGGGTGTAGGGCATAGGTGTCAAACTTGCGGCCCTCCAGATGTTATGGACTACAGCTCCCATAATCCCCTGCCAGCATCATGCTGGCAGGGGATGATGGGAACTGTAGTCCATAACATCTGAAGAGGCGCATGTTTGACACCTGTGGTATAGGGGGACGAGGCAGTCAAAGTAGTGGGGCTTTTGGAGCCAACAGAAGACACACTGCCAGCGGTTTGGGCACTGGGGATACATCAAGTGTCTGGTCAAACAGTCGTCTGGCTGAAAACTCTTTGGATCCGCCTGGCCAAAGCTTGTCAGGAAGCCCTAGCTGCTAGATTTTATGGGTGATTTTAGCAGAATGGAGCTAGGTATATATTACGTGTCGTTCTGTCTGTGGATCCCCAGACCCTACAGGAAAGAGGGAAACGTGTTTTCAGAACCGCAAGGGAATAAAAGGAACCAGATCTACTATTTCAATCAGCGAGTTGTTTGGAAAGTTGCAATGAAGTGTTTCTAAAAGCAGAATTGTTTTTAAGAGCTCAGGACTGAATAGCCTAAGCTAGTTCAATCTTGTCAGCTCTTGGAAGCTAAGAGGGTCAGTGCTTGGATGGGAGACCACCAAGGAAGTCCAGACTTGCTATGCCGAAGCAGGTAACGGCAAGCCGTCACTGAACATCTCTTGCCCTTGAAAACCCTACGGTAAAGGCAAAGGCAGTCCTCTGTGGAAGTGATTACTAGGCAGACTATGTTTACCAATTCCTTTCCCAGTCATCTGAACTTTACAGGGGCGTATCTACCTAGAACAGGTGGGGTGCAGTTGAGGGCCGTCAAGTGGGGCAAACCGGCTCACCTCGCCACCCTGTTCACATGAAGGTTGGGTGTGGGGCTGGCCTCATGCCCGACTTCCACATGGAGGCGGGAGCCACAGGGGCCATTGGAGCCTGGCTGGGACCAGGCTTGGACCCAACTCTAAGCTGCAGACTTAGATCTGGATCCAAGCTAGGCCCCAGCCACGCTAGGACTGAAGCTAGCTGCTTTGGAGCCTGTAGCTCAGGGGTGGCCAATGTAGGGCGCTCCAGATGTTCATGGACTATAATTCCCATCAGCCTGATGGGAATTGTAGTCCATGAACATCTGGAGCACCGTACGTTGGCCACCCCTGCTCTAGCTTTATACTGTTGGCTCTGCCTCCCAAGCTCCACCTCCAGTCAGGTGAAAAGTTGGGGGCGGAGCTAACAGTAAAAAGATTGAAGGACTGAGAGCTGCCAGCTTCATTCTGAGCTTGGCTGAAGCCAGGCTTGGATCTAGCTCTAGGCTACAGGCCTCATGGCCAGACTCAAATGGATCCTTGCTGCTCCCATCTCATGGAAATTGGGGCGAGCCCTACTTACTGGGGCACGATTGGGAGGCGGGAGGTAGCTACAAAATGCCCCCCCAGAAGTGGTGCCTGGGGCTGAAGACCCCTCTACCCCCTCTAGATACGCTACTGGCATTTTACCCTCAGCATGCTGGGTACTTATTTTACCGATCTCGGAGGGATGGAAGACTGAGTCAACCTTGAGCTGGTTACCTGAAACGTACTTATGTCAGGATCAAACTCAGGTTGTGAACAGAGCTTAGATTAGTGTACTGCAGCTGACCACTCCGCACAATGGGGCTATAGACCCTGTGGGGGTCACCATAAATCGTCTCCAGCTTGATGGCAAAAAACAAGAAGAAGAAATGCCGCAAATGGAAAAGGTACTTGAAAAAATGGATTTGAGTCATGGGAAAGGTGTGTTTCATCACTGAAGGAGCTTTTGGATTTCAAAAGTATACTTGTGATGAACAGAGAAAAGGCTCTCATTCAATCCATCTCTGAGGAAGGATATGGGTGTGAAAGTTAATATGGAGGTTGTCTTGTGAAAAATTTCTTTTTCACTATTATGGGAATCAAGTATACCCAATGGAACTCTTTATTTACAAGATGTGCATTTGGGAATAGAAATTGCTGGTTGCCTGTTGACCAACACACATGGTCTGTTGTTGTGGGTGTTTAGGAAGGAAAGTATAGACACTTTCCCACATTTTGTTAACTTTTAAAAGCTGCAATTCTCTAGCACGAATAATTTTAGCTAGGGGTTGGAGAAAAATGGGGACTCATCTCCCTGTCCATTAATCGGCAGTTCCAAATTGACCAATCCGCAAGAAAAAAAAGTCTCACTGACTTAAATGGGATTTGATTCCTAAGATTTCATGGTCTGGTGGTGCAACTTGTAGGGTTCTAAAATGTAACTTCCTGCAGTCCTGTGGTTGATGTAACCCAGGAGGTTAAAATGGACATATTTCAATATACGTATGTGGCTGGACCCAAAAAATAATTAATTTCATAAAAAATGTATCCAGACAAATCCAAATTTGCTACCAAACAAGGATTTGCTTGGGAACATCATGCATCTAGAATAGGGGATTTTCAACATGGCGCCCATAGGCACCATGGCACTCCTGGGACCCGCCATTTGTTTTGAACAGGTAGGGCCTTTGGCCAGCAAGGTTTCTGATTGGCCATTTGAGATTTGATTGGCTGTGCAGATTTACAAAAATGTTGCTTGGACAGCGGCTGCCACCACAACACAAGGATCTTCACTGTGTGACTGAAGATAAGCAGCCATTTTGTGATTAGTCCTGCCCTCTTTGGCAGCCATCTTTTGGAAGCCATTTTGTGGCTGTCCCCACCAGGTTGTGTCAGAATTCCAAAAGTGTCTGCAAGCTGGAAAAGGTCTACGGGAATGGATATGGGCCATATCTTTTCTGAATGATATATTTATGGTGTATATATTTATTATATGGTTTTGCTTTGTGTTCACATATTGTTTCAAACAGATTTGCCTTGCACCGTTTGCTGCTTCATGCATCTATAATAAATTCAATTTTTGTCCCGTAAAGGGTATGCAAAAGTCACCGGGGAAAAATGCTACTATGAATTGCAGTTTATGCACATGATACCACATGGCAAATACCACTTATTCAATCTTCATTGTCCTAAAAGAAAAAACTGTTTTGCTCCCTTGGGTTTTCTGTCTTGCCTTAATTTACTTTCTCTAATACAAGTGTCCAGATGTTTTACTTGTAGTTGCATTGAATAATGGATCTTGTGATCTTTAATTTTGACAACAGAAGTTGATCTGTATCACAATACATACTGTATATACACTGCAAGCATCAATTATGTCTTGTTGTGTACCCTAAATGCATGGTAATTGTGCTTTTCATAGAATTATAAAACTAACTGCTCCATTTTCAACTTTACCTAAGATACTAATGAAATTTAGATAGGGTAAGTTCATACTCCAGTACTTAATGTGAACTGGGGTACAAAGTTACTCAGGTGGGAAAATCCAATTTGTTTGCAGTAGGGGGAGCGTTAAAGGAAATGATAATGTTTATTTTAGGGATAACACGCAACAGACTGCTAGAGAATAGCATTCTAAAAGTGCAAAGCGATAAAATTACTAATGTTTGAATTTCTGCAAGAAAAATGTCCCTGGGGCAGATCAACTCCTGGCATGGTTTCACTGCAGCATAATGCGCCGCATCTCAGATTCTGTAGTCTTTAAAACTGTTGTTTTCTGTGCACATCTATTTTGCTACAGGTGCGCTGCATCAAGGGTATTGTAGTTTTTTCCTTAAAACTGTGGGATATACCAATGGAGCAAATATCCATTGTGTTAAATTGGTCTTGAAAATAACTGAGGGATTCGGGCAAGTCTGTGTGAATGAACTGAATGTTAAACTTGAAACTTCTTGGAGAAATTACAGTCTGACTTACAGATATGTTGTGTAGGTGGGGAAATGGATGATGGCAGGATGGAGAATTGCATATGGGGCTACATCCAGTATGAGAGCTCTTTATGTGATCCTTAAGACACTCAGTTTTTGATGGCAGTGTCAGCTCACTGGACTACGGCCTTAGCCAGTGGGTGCTGCTCATGTTCCTGAAATAAAACAACTCCAGGGCCATTGAAAGCTATTTAAAGGAGCTAAGTGGGAGGAAGGGAACAGAGTGGAATAGGAAACAGTGGGAGTCCATTTTGGAGGTGTTCTTGAGGTAACAAGCATTTGTAAAGAAGAGAACACCTGTAATTATGTGTTTGCAGGAAACAGTGTTTGTTTGTAGCCAGAGCCTCCTTGAGGTAAAAGTTAAGGTAAGACATAAGGAATCAGTAGGAAGAATCTCAGGTAATTTAAAAGGGGAAAAACAAGTCTGCACAAAGAGTTTTGCCCTTCTGAGGGAAATGTTTCAGGTAAAATCTGAGGGGGAACAATGGGAAGAATCTCAGGTAATTTAAAAGGGAAAAACAAATCAGCACAAAGAGATTTGTCCTTCTGAGGTAAATGTTTCAGGTAAAATCTGAAGAAGTGCAGTAATAAGAATCCCAGGTAATTTAAAAGGGAAAAAGTTAAGGTAAGACATAAGGATGCAGTAGGAAGAATCTCAGGTAATTTAAAAGGGGAAAAACAAGTCTGCACAAAGAGTTTTGCCCTTCTGAGGTAAATGTTTCAGGTAAAACATAAGGAGGTGCAGTAATAAGAATCTCGGGCGGTTTAAAAGGGGAAACCGAGCCGGCAAAAAGAGATTTGCTTTCCTGAGGTAAAAGTTGAGGTAGAACATCAGGAGAGAAAAAAGAACATGTTTGGTAAGAAGATTTGACACTCCTGAGGTAACTAAAAGCTGTCGCTCAAATCCTCCCACCAGGTGGCGATCCAGATGTGAGCCACAAGCTGGAAAAATACACCCTGTTGGTTACTAAATCCGGAGCACATTTTGCTTTTGGGGACTCTGCTGAAAAGTCTTCCTTGTATATGTTCCGTGGCTGTTGAAAGAAATGGTTGTTAGTCGTTTTGTTAACTTAAAATCAATTGGATCGGCTGGAGAGGCTCATTTTGTTGTTCATAGCCCGAAAGCAGTTGTGATACAGGGTTTGGGAGCGATGGTGTCAATAATATTATAGCTCAGTGCTTTTTAAAACTATTGATAGGTTTAAATTTTTTTTATTTTTCTCTTTCTTTTAATCATTGTTATTTTTTTAAAAAAAACCAGTTATTCATTGTGGCCGCCGGAGACTCCATTTAGCCGTAATGATTATTATTTATTGATTCAAAGGCTTAAAACCTGCCTTTCCTCCATCAATGACTCATAACTATGGATGGACTTTTGCTCCATGAATCTGTACCATCTCCTTCCAAATTGGCCCCTTCCGCACACGCAAAATAATGCGTTTTCAAACCACTTTCACAACTGTTTGCAAGTGGATTTTGCCATTCCGCACAGCTTCAAAGAGCACCGAAAGCAGTTTGAAAGTGCATTATTCTGCCTGTGCGGAATGAGCCAAAGTTATCTGAACGAGTGATCATCCCGTGGTGGTTTCGAGAGATAGCTGTGCTGATTTGCAGTATAAAAACTAGATTCTAGCCCAGTAGCACCTTAAAGGCAAAGGTTTTTTGGGGGGTATAAGTTTCAGAGAGTCAAAGACATCTGACCAAGGGAGTTTTGACTCTCGAACACATACACCTTGAAATGCTGCTAGACTCAAATGTAGCTCATTGTGTGGTAGCAGGTTCCAAAAGTTAATTATACATTGTGTGAAGACACGCTTTCTTGGGGGTGTTTGGGATCTGGTACTGTAGCTTGGGTATGAGGTATATGTTTCGAAGCATGTTTTTCAAGGATGTAACTCAATGGGGGCTTAGGCGTCAGACTGAAAAATGGGAATCTTTGGCAGGAAGGACGAAATCAGGTGAAAGGACTCATCCGTTCAGGAAAGGAAACTTTGTGGTTAATCAGTCAGGAGTGTCGCCCCCTACAACGGGTGGCTCGCCAGAAGTAGGCTGAGCCATGGAAAGAGGCTACCACCTACTATGAAAGACCTGCATAATGATATCTGACTTCAATGGAAGCTTTGAATGCAAAGGAGCTATGCTGGCTGAGATGAAGGGACATTAATAACATTGCTTCTATCTACTACGATTTATTTGAAGCCATTCAGTAAAAGCATTTGACTCGGAGAGCATTTTTGGTTCTGGACGGGCCTCTTTGAATGTTAGCTACAACTCTTGGTTTGGTACATTGCTTTGGTTAGACTTGGGTCGTTTGAAAAGAAACCAACCACCCACAGGGACAATGGATTTTTGTTGAGCCCCGTTTAAAGAACAGGAAGTGGTTGCAGCCGGAATTTGCACCCTGGATAAAAGCTCCGTTTGCACCCTGGATCAAATTTATCCTCACCGCCCGCTCTCTGGCTCGGGCGCCACCATAGAACCACTGTGCGCATCTCCGCTCTTTGGGAGACGCGTTCTAAACAAAGGGAGAAAGATCAACTCTCATCAACTAGGAAAAAACATTTTGCCTAAAGCACTAAAATTAAAAAAAGAAGTTAGGGGTTTTTTTTTAATATTTTGGTAGAGAAAGAGTATGGTTGGGGGTATTTTGGTTACAGTTCCTAGAGAGGTACTAGGGTGAGAAAAAAGGGGAACAGCAAAGCTTCAGGTAGCTAGCGTCTACCTAACGGTCCTCTCTTTTTGTACAAGCACATTTTGGTTGACGGGTTTTCCCGCAAGCGCACGGAGAGATCAAGCGTCGGCGAAAAGGAGTCTCGCGTGTCACTAATTCAAGGAGGGAGCGATGGCAACTCTCACGCGGTCTTTTGTCGCCTGGGCTGTGCTTTTCAATTTTTTTTCCTTTTCTTTTTTTCTTTTTCCCAAAAGAGGTTGAAAATCAAACAGCAGAAAGAAACAGAGATACCTAGCTGGCAAGAGAGGGCGTGGGAGATTTCCGTAGGACTCAGCCAGGAGGGACCTTGCTGACTTCCCTACCTTCCGACCTTGTTTATCTAAGCATGCTTTTAAAAACAAAACAAAAACCCTGCCCCTTCTGAGCAGGGCCAGGGGTAGAACCGGAGTGGATGGATGAGGCAGTGAAGCCCAGAGCAAAAACCTACCAAATCCATTCTATCTTCCCTCTGGTAAAAGAATCCTCCCTTGGACATAGGACCAGAGACAATTCCTTCTGCTACAAGAAACACCTTTTGGTTTTTGGAGAACAGTTGGTTTTTATGCCTCGCTTTTCTCTATGGAAAAGGGTCTCAACGCAGCTTACAACCACCTTCCCACAACAGACACCTTGGGTGGTGGGTAAGGCTGAGAGAGGTTAGTGAGAACTGTGACTGGTACCCAGCAGGCTTCATGCGGAGGAGCGGGGAATTGAATCCGGTTCTCCAGATTAGAGTCAACCGCTCTTCCGCATGGGCTTTCTGCCAGTGGAATGGATCGGCAGGATCCAATTCTGGGTGCAGCCTGTCAGAACCTGGGGACACATTGGCAGGATGCGACCAAATGTGGAATGATGCCAGCAGCTAACGTTGCGTCTGACAGGACAAAGTTTTGCACGGACTCTTTTCCGACATTTGTTTCACATTTTGGGTCAGCCACGAACTCTTACTGTTGTACAAAACGCATTATGTCCCTGGCCAGAAAAGATCTTGTTCAGTGAACAATATTGGGATCGATACTTTATTTGTGAGTAGGGTAGGGTTGCACAGTATTTCGGCCATGTGCAGAGCTCTTTCAGGCTGGTAGCATTCTGGAAAGGAGAAGTAATATATTACTTCCCTCGCCGATCATTTCAAAGGGTATTTGTGTCTGCCGTAATAGAACAGCTAGATTTGAGTCCAGTAGCACCTTAAAGAGTAACTGGATTTTCAGGATGTGAACTTTCAGGAGTCAAAGATCTGTTGGTTGGAGCTCTGGTCGATTCCGCACTTGCGTTATCGACCTAAGTTCGAGCTGCGTTCGACCTAAGTGCTCCGCACAACCACTGGGATCGACGTGGTTTTGTACCAGCTTCGCCCCGTGTAACGGTCAAATTTCTGACTCCAGTTGGGAACTACTACTTTTTCAGGGAACCACGCTCGAACTCAGCTCGATTCCAGTAAAGTGCGGAATCTCTGGTGCCAGGAGTCCCCCATTCAGCCAATCACAGCTGAGTGTTTCGGGCATGCGTACAGCTGGCCAATCAAAAAACGCCACCTTCGTCCCTCCATTCCTGGGGCAGTTTTTTTAATAACGTGTGTGGGGATAGACGGAACATGGCCGTAGAACAGTAGCCAATCGGAATGGAGTGGCGAAGAGGCACAGGATGATTCTGCCCTCCGAGCTGGGATCAAGCTGGTTGCAGTGGGGAACAACAATGGCTTTGACCTAGGTCAGTACCCTTCTCAGGGAACTGGGTCGAACCTATTTTACTCATGTGCGGAATCGCCCTCTGACTCTCAAAAGCTTACAATCTGAAACGTTTGTTGATCTTTAAAATACTACTGATGCATCTGGTTTTTTTCCCTCTTTTCTTCTTTTCAGTCTTTTCCCAGGACTCAGTTCACACACAACAAATTGAGGTGGTTTAATTTTCTACAAATCCAAGGCAGTTTTCAAGCTATTCTAAATAACGGCAGCCGATCAAAGAGGATTCTCCCTTTGACGTTTCTGTGGGGGGATTTTGCCAAGCAGGGATGAAATCGCCAGCCTTTGGCTTCCAGTTTTGGGCAGGTTATGCCATTGCAATAAGCAAACCCCAATCTCTTTTGGGACTGGAAGAAGAATATCGATGCTGCTACAGCCAGAGTTGATCCACAGGTCCAGCTGGCTCTATATGGTCTGGCAGTGACCCTCAGTGTCTTAAGATTGTTTGTAAGCTGGGTATCAGAGATCCTTTAACCAGAAGGCCTGTGTGGGAATCTTCTTACCCCTGACCTACGACCCTCTGAAGGTGCAAAGGTCTCCAAAAAAGATACTGGGGCTAAGAAATTATGCCTTGGGAGTCTTTTTCCCTGACCAGTTCTAAGCACTTAGAAAGAAGGACATCTGTTGGTGGTAAAGGGAGTTGAGTTCCTCTCCCAGTCTGTCTTGCCAGCTCAGGCGTTCAAGAAAGAAGGAAAGAAAAATAGGACGGGAAGGAAAAGAGAAGACGAGATGGAAAGGGAGGGGGGGACGACAATATTGGTGGAATAACCGCTTTGGGGCGGTCCCCGCCATTGTGAGTCACGTAGAGCTCAATATGGCTGTCCCAAAGTTAGAGCCGGGCTCTTCAGATCTCAAGGGAGGGTAGGAGATATTGGGGTTCAGAACCAGACCCCCCTCAGAGCAAAAGATCCAGTCTCCAACCATATAATTGGAAATATTCCCTTGGGCCAGGGGGGTTTGCGTTGAGGGAGTTTCCAGAAGTCAGTATGTGAGCAGGCCATTTCAGTCCCTTAAATAAATATTTTCCCCTTAGGACTGAAGAGCCTTTCCCCGCCCCCTGACCCTAAAAGGACCCATCTCACATCTTGTGGGTCTCTGGGACCTAGGTCGTCCATCCCCCCACTTTAGAAAACTCGAAGACTAAGGCTATGTCCGCATGGTTAAAGCTCTACATCTTTGGAAGCAGTACAGCAATTCCTTGAATCATCTTAAAAAATATTTGGATAGAGACGTTATACATATATATATAATATATATATCAAAAAAGACACTCTGTAGGAAGCAGCAAGAGAACCGAAAGGAGCGAGAGGGGGTACTGAGGGATGCGCCCCCCCTCGTTGCCTCGTGACTGAGGGGGAGAAAGAGGTGGGGGGCGCTATAGGGGAGTGAGGGGTCATGTTGCTGCTCCCACTTTTGGTTTGGCGATATTTGGTATGCTGGTGCCGCGCGCCCAGGCACCGTGGGTGGGTGGGGGGTCGGAAAAGGGACAATCCTCACCCACCCTCGTGGAGGTGTTATTCATTTGGAACTAGTTTTGGAGTCTCAACCTCCCCCCCCATCCAAGCCAATCCTTGACACGGGTTTGGCTTTGGCGAAATTTAAGGTCAGCTCCCACCTCTGGTCTGAGGCAGCCAAGGAGAGGAGTTGGCTCTTGCTCTCAAGATGGCTGCCTCAGCTTCTGGAAGCTTCCAGCCGCCAGAGAAACTGCCCTCTTTTCCCCTCTGGCGTTTGCCCCCGAGTGGGGAAGGGGGTTATTTGGTGGCCAGAGCGGCTGGCGGTTGAGGTAGTTTTGGTATTTGTATCAAAAATAGATATCCAAGAGAATTGGGGCGAGGGGCGGCCAGGGTGGCGACAGGGCGGAACCCTGGAGGTCCGGCGGAGGTGAGGTAGATTCTTTGGAGGTTTACGGTTGGTGTCCCAGATTGGGGTGGTGGGTGCTGGGGGTACAGGGAGGCCAAACCTCTGAGGAGCCGGCACTGCGCCCCACGTCGGACCTCTCTCTACCCCGTCCCCACCTGCGTTGGCTTAACCGCTGGGCTGCGAAGGAGGGCAGCGTTCAATGGTCACTTCGAAACAGGGGGTGTCATGGGCGGGGAGTCCATCTGAGGAGGGGGGGTTCTGTGGGGAAGAAGGAAAGTGACACCCACCGGTTAGACACACGCAATCGATTCCGCCACTATCTTGAGTTCCTTGTTCTGGGCCCTGAGGTTTCCCCACCTCAAGGCGATGCAGGTCTTTTCCCTATAGGCCAGTGGTGGCGAACCTTTTCGAGACCGAGTGCCCAAACTGCAACCCAAAACCCTCTTATTTATCGCAAAGTGCCAACACGGCCATTTAACCTGAATACTGAGGTTTTGGTTTAGAAAAAACGGTTGGCTTTGAGGCGTGCGTTACTCGGGAGTAAGCCAGGTGGTAGTCGGTGGCTTTGCTTTGAAGCAACCGTGCAACTCTTCCAATGGGTTAATCACGACCCTAGGAGGGTTTACTCAGAAGCAAACATTGCCAGCTTAACAACGATCTTACCTGCTTCCAGGTAAAAGGATGCGTAGCACAGTTCTAGCCGCCTACTGAAAATCAGTGGGGTTTAACAGCGCTTAACAGGGTTACCTACACTGCTTCCCCAAAACTAGGTCTTAGGCTTAATGCTAATAATCGAGCCCAGCGGCCCAGGCCAGCCTAGATGTCGGGGGGGCACTCTGTGCGTGCCCACAGAAAGGGCTCTGAGTGCCACCTCTGGCACTCGTGCCATAGGTTCACCACCACTGCTATAGGCACTACAAGTCAGGGCCTGCATTACTTCCTCCCTTTTCAACACCCCCCCCCCCAAAAGTTAAGGCCTTGAGGGTGGGAAACAGGCAAATATTTTAAGTCTTCCCGGTGTTTTCGAGCCCAAAGTGGAGACTGTAGAAATGTTTTAAAATGTCCTGGCAGTCCAATTCTGCAACTTTCCCAATAAGTACAACGGGTAGATTCAGAGTAGGGAGTTTTCCGCATTCTCATTTTCCTTGCATGTAAATTCCTTTTTCTTTTTTCAGTGGCCGCAGGGGGTGGGTGGGTTGGTGGGTTTAAATCAGTGGTGGGATCCAAAAATTTTAGTAACAGGTTCCCATGGTGGTGGGATTCAAACTGTGGCATAGCACCAATGGGGCTGGATGGGGCACGACGGGGGCGTGGTGGGGCATTCCGGGGGGGGGGGTCATTCCTGAGTGGGGCTGTGGCAAGGATGCAGCCACTGCGCCGGTCCTTGGACGGGAAATGAATGTGTGCAGGCTGCCACGCACGCCGGTGCACCTCCTGCTAGACTGCTTCAAGTTCTGCACTCTACTGCTGAGAGGAGGGGCGTAACTAAGGCAAAGATCACGTGGCAAAATCACCAATTAGTAACCCCCTCTCAGCACACACAAATAATTAGTAACCTACTCTCGGGAACCTGTGAGAACCTGCTGGATCCCACCTTGGGGGGGGGGGGGTTAAACACCTTTAAGTCCAGCATAAAAACCTGCCGTTTAAATCTGCAGGGAGATAAAACTGTTTGATATCCCATTGACCACTAGAGGGAGCAAAACACATGCAGAACTGACTGCCTGCCTGAAGAAAGAGGAACTCACAAGCAAGAAAAATGAGAATGTGGGAAAGCTCTAGGTGCGCAGACCCTGTTCCTCCCATCTCCTCACCTGAGTAACGAGTTCCACCATCTCAGAAGGTTTTGCCCTGCCCTCGGGCTTGCGCTGAGTCCGGGGAGGTTCCCTGGCAGTCGTCTGCACCAGCTCCGTTCCCTGGGGGACCGTCCAACTCTCTTGGGTTCCTTTCTTACAGAAGAGGCTGTAGGAAAAGCAAACGGAGGTTGAGGTGAGCGCGTGAGGGGCTGATCGCAAAGATCTCTGTCAGCATCCCTTTCCAGGAAGTGAGTATCTTTGGATTGAAATCAGCAGGTACTATGGACACATATTTTTTTTTCAACCTGTAATTTAACCCCAAACCCACCTTGATTGACATTCTGTTCCTCTGGTCAGGACATAAAAGTGTGATTTTCCCACGAGTGTGTCGCAAGTGTTCCGAGGGAGGAGGAAGAGGGGGCTGGGAGAAGAGCAGTGGTGGGATCCAAAAAATTTAGTAACAGGTTCCCATGGTGGTGGGATTCGGAAGGCACAGTAGTGGCATCCAAGCGCCAATGGGGCGCTGGGAGGGGGGGGAGCCTGTGAGGCATGGCCGGGCATGAAGAGGGCAGGGCATTCCTGGGTGAGGGCGCTGTGGCAAAGGGGCGCAGCAGCTGATGGTCCTTGGAGTGGGAGAAACCGAATGCAGAGCAGGCCAGGCTGCCTTATGATGCCTTGGTGCACCTCCTGCTAGACTGCTTCAAGTTCTGCGCGCTACTGCTGAGAGGAGGGGCGTAACGAAGGCAAAAATCACGTGGCAAAATCACCCATTAGTAACCCCCTCTCGGCACACACAAATAATTAGTAACCTGCTCTCGGGAACCTGTGAGAACCTGTTGGATCCCACCTCTGGAGAAGAGGCTCTGGCAAATCCGAAGGCCAAAAACCCACGGCATGCTGTGCGAAGCAGCTGTGAAATGTGCCCTTTTGCTCAGTGACGCCGTAGGGGCCAGCATCAACATGCCAGGAAGGGGGGGTCAGCTGCCAGGGCCAAGGGCTTCTGGTGAGCCCCACCACAGGAGCCCTCTGCCAGCGCACGATTCTCCCACCCACTCACCTGTGCATGCTCTACCTACTAACATTCCTTGCTGCACATGCTTCCCCTTCCTAGTGACTCGGTACAGGTGATGCACAGCAGGAGGCACTCCATACAGACAGGTATGCGTGCAGGTGTTAGCAGGTTTCACAAGTGGGTGAAGGTCACACTGGTGGATGGGTGGGAGGTAGGTATGAGTGGGGACCCCTGAATGGTGGACGGAGGAGGGCCCCTGGGTCCTCTCTGCCCAAGGCCAGCCAAAACCTGAAACCAGTCTTGATGCAAAACCTGGACTCTCTTGGGTCGATTCCGCACTTGCGTTATTGACCTAAGTTCGAGCTGTGTTCGACCTAAGTGCTCCGCACAACCACTAGGATCAACGTGGTTTTGTACCAGCTTCGCCCCGTGTAACGGTCAAATTTCCGACTCCAGTTGGGAACTACTATTTTTTCAGGGAACCACGCTCGAACTCAGCTTGATTCCAGTGCGGAATCTCTGGTGCCAGGAGTCCCCCATTCAGCCAATCACAGCTGAGTGTTTCGGGCATGCATACAGCTGGCCAATCAAAAAATGCCACCTTCGTCCCTCCATTCCTGTGGCATTTTTAAAATAATGTGTGTAGGGATAGACGGAACATGGCCGTAGAACAGTAGCCAATTGGAACGGAGTGGCGAAGAGGCACAGGATGATTCTGCCCTCCGAGCTGGGATCAAGCTGGTTGCAGTAGGGAGCAACAATGGCTTTGATCTAGGTTAGTACCCTTCTCAGGGAACTGGGCCGAACCTATTTTACTCGTGTGCGGAATCGCCCCTAAACTGGTTCTTTATTAACCTGCCTTTAATAATAATTCTTGCGTTATATGCTGGGGATGGGAAAGCAGTGTGGAATTGTTTTGCAAACAGGTCCCCAGAAGTTTAGCATTGGGTCCTACTGACGTTGTCCTGCTCCGCCATCCCCCTCTTGACAGTTCTCAGAAGTTAAGCAGGGTCAACCCTGTTTACTTATTGGATGGGAGACAACCAAGGAAGACCAGGGTAGCTATGCAGAGGCAGGTGATGGCAAACCACCTCTGGATGGCTCTTGCCTTGAGCAGGATGGCCCAGGATAGCCTGATCTCTTTAAATCCCCGAAGCTAAGTAGAGTCAGCCACGGTTAGTCCGTGGATGGGAGTCCTCTAAGGAAGTCCAGGGCTGCTACACAGAGACAAGCAATGGCAAACCACCTCTGTTCGCCTCTTCTTTTGAAATCCTATCAGTGTGACTTGAGGGTACTTTCTACCACCACCCACTTCGAAAAGGCTCAGAATTGCTGCTAAATCCACCCTTGCGATTTGTGACATAGGGCAGTGATGGAGAACCTTTTCGAGACCGAGTGCCCAAATTGCAACCCAAAACCCACTTATTTATCACAAAGTGCCAACACAGCAATTTAACCTGAATACGGAGATTTTAGTTTAGAAAAAACGGTTGGCTCCAAGGTGCGCGTTACTCGGGAGTAAGCTTGGTGGTAGTAGGTGGCTTTGCTTTGAAGCAACCATGCAACGCTTCGAATGGGTGAATCACGACCCTAGGAGGGTTTACTCAGAAGCAAGTCCCATTGCCAGCAACCGAGCTTACTCCCAGGTAAAGGATTGTGCCCAGGCTAGCCTAAATGTGTGCGTGGGGGGGTGATTTTCCGCCCCCCCACATGGTGAACTCTGTGCCCATGTGCCCACAGAAAGGGCTCTGAGTGCCACCTCTGGCACCCGTGCCATAGGTTCGCCACCGCTGACATAGGGTCTGCCAGGAATTCCAGGGAATACCACCATTTCTTGAGACATGGGGAGTGAGAGGAGAGACCACGGAAAAAGGCGAGCCCCAAAAGGGGGGGGGGATCTCCAGAATTATTGCACGGACCCTTGGAAAGAAAAGGCTGGCCCTGGAGGCATTCTGCAAATTCGAAAGCACAAGTGTCACCCTTCTGTTTTGCGTGGGCAGCCAGCGTAGTGCAGTAACTGGAAAGACCAGAAGGAACAGAGGGCGGGGGGGGGGAGGGGTCGGCATCCCAGAGACCTCCGGCCAAACCTGCAGAAATCCCCGAGCCCTCACCTCTTGCGGTAGCCGAACATGAGGAAGAGAACGCAAAATATAATGCACGCCATGCCAATGTGAACGCCAACCACGATGCCGGCGAGAGAGCTGTCTCCGTCCTGCCCACACTGGCACACCGGGTTGGCATCTGCAGGGCAAAGAAACAAAGCCGTGGGGTTGGAGAGGCCAGCAGCGAGGGGGAGGGGGCGAGGCCGTTGCCTTCCCCCTGAGGAAAAATGAGGTTCAGAGCGGCAGGTGTTTCTGAGAAGTTAGAGGCGGGGAAGGGGACAAGGTCATATTCGGGAGTCCTGTTGGATTGGGCTGTATGCAGGGCTGTCAAACGCTTCCATCTTGTTACCAGCAGAGGCTCGCTAGATGTCTCTGGGAAGCCCACCAGACCAAAGATGCAGACTGAAAATAGATGGATATCTATTTTTGATACAAATACCAAAACTACCTCAACCGCCAGCTGCTCTGGCCACCAAATAACCCCCTTCCCCACTCGGGGGCAAACGCCAGAGGGGAAAAGAGGGCAGTTTCTCTGGCGGCTGGAAGCTTCCAGAAGCTGAGGCGGCCATCTTGAGAGCAAGAGCCAACTCCTCTCCTTGGCTGCCTCAGACCAGAGGCGGGAGCTGACCTTAAATTTCGCCAAAGCCAACCCCGTATCAAGGATTGGCTTGGATGGGGGGGGAGGGGGAGGTTGAGACTCCAAAACTAGTTCCAAATGAATAACACCTCCATGAGGGTGGGTGAGGATTGTCCCCTTTCCAACCCCCCACCCACCCTCAGACCCCGCCTCTTGCTCCCAGCATCTTTGGCATTGGGAAGTAGGTCGCTTCTGAGCTACTGAGAGCCCCCCTCCTCCACCGTGAGTTTGCCTGGTCCCCTCTGAAACCCATAGCGATGGCCCCACCTTGCGGTTGCAAATCCCACCCCTGTGTCTTGCGTAGGACCTTCGGCCCAGTTCTTACCCAGCCTCTCGGAGTTCTCCTTGAGCGACACGAACCGCACGCTGCTGTTCCCGTTGCCGTTCCCATTGAAGGCCTGGAGTTTGATCTCATACATGGCGGATGGCTCTGTGGTGGTTGGGGGGAGGAGGAGGACAGAGAGTATAGTTTGTATATTGTCGAAGGCATTCATGGCTGGATCCAACTAGTTGTGGTGGGTTTTACGGGCTGCGTGGCCGTGGTCTGGTAGATCTCGTTCCTAACTTTTCGCCTGTATCTGTGGCTGGCATCTTCAGAGGTGTAGCACAGAGGGAAGTCTGTGCTGGACACAGTGTGTAACAGACTTCCCTCTGTGATATACCTCTGAAGATGCCATAAGAACATAAGAACAAGCCAGCTGGATCAGACCAGAGTCCATCTAGTCCGGCTCTCTGCTACTCGCAGTGGCCCACCAGGTGCCTTTGGGAGCTCACCTGCAGGGGGTGAAAGCAATGGTCTTCTGCTGCTGCTGCTCCTGAGCACCTGGACTGTTAAGGCATTTGCAATCTGAGATCAAAGAGGATCAAGATTGGTAGCCATAAATCGACTTCTCCTCCATAAATCTGTCCAAGCCCCTTTTAAAGCTATCCAGGTTAGTGGCCATCACCACCTCCTGTGGCAGCATATTCCAAACACCAATCACATGTTGCGTGAAGAAGTGTTTCCTTTTATTAGTCCTAATTCTTCTTGCCAGCCACAGATGCAGGCGAAAAGTTAGGAAGAAGATCTACCAGACCACGGCCACAAAGCCCGGAAAACCCACCACAACCAGTATAGTTTGTGTTTGTGGCTAGGAGAGCTGATGGGGTTAAGAGCAGTAGACTCTAATCTGGAGAGCCAGGTTTGATTCCCCTCCTCCTCATGCATGGAAGACTCCAACCTAGAGAATTGGGTTTGATTCCCCGCTCCTCCCTAGGAGCAGCAGACTCTAATCTGGAGACCCAGATTTGATCCCCCACTCCTCCATGTGAGTGGCAGACTCTAATCTCCTTCTCATAGTGTCGGTGGGTTGATCTTGAGCCAGTCACAGTTCTCTTAGAACTCTCTCAGACCCACCAAGCTCACAAGGTGTCTGTTGTGGGAGAGGAAAAGTGATTGCAAACTGCTTTGAGACTCCTTTTGGTAGAACAAGCGGGGTATAAAAAACCAACTCTTTGTCTTCGGGCAGCAGACAATAGGAAGCAGCCAGAGGTGGGATCCAGCAGGTTCTCACAGGTTCCCGAGAGTAGGTTACTCATTATTTGTGTATGCCGAGAGGGGGTTACTCATTGGTGATTTTGCCACGTGATTTTTGCCTTAGTTACGCCCCTCCTCTCAGCAGTAGCGCGCAGAACGAAGCAGTCTAGCAGGAGGTGCACCGGCGTGCGTGGCAGCCTGCGCCTGCGTGCATGCGTTTCCCGCCCAAGTACCGGCGTAGCGGCTGCGTCCTTGCCACAGCCCCGCCTAGGAATGCCCCACCCCTGGAATGCCTGGCCACACCCCCACCATGCCCAGCCCCATTGGCGCTTCGCCACAGTTTGAATCCCTCCATCATGGGAACCTGTTACTAAAAGTTTTGGATCCCACCACTGGGGGCAGCATTGTGGAGCTGCTGATATTGAAAGCTTCTGACCCCTCCCATGAAGTCTATCTAAATAAAGAATACTTGCAATGCTGGAAACGTTTGGAGATGGTTTGAAGAACTTGCAGACACCAACCCTTTCCTTAACTGCTTCTAAGGAAGTCTGCGCTGCTTGTACTGCTTCTGAGATCTCCCGGTGTCCTCAACTTGGACTCTGTCTCCTTGCAGTTTTTGAACTGTTACTTATTTGTCTGTGGGTCTTACACTCTGTTCTGGACAAGTGCAAGGCACCTGGTTTTTAGTTTGCTTGGGGAACAGCACACAATGCATTATCAGCTGGCAGGGGATGATGGGAACTGTAGTCCATAACATCTGGAGGGCTGCAAGTTTGACACCTATGAAGGGCTGCGAGTTTGACACCTATGAAGAAAGAAACTCCTGGCTCATCCTCAGGCTGAGATGCACCAATGGATGACTCACCCAGGTCGCTGTATGTGTAAGAGTTGACAGTGCTGGGCAAGACCTGGGGACCTTCGTAGTGGGTGTTGGGCAGCTTTCGCAGATAAAGCTTGAATCCTTCGATGCTGCCCGGCCAGGCAGGCAGCTCCCAGAAGACGTGGACAGAGCTGGTGTTAAGGATCTTGGTGAAAAAGCCCAACGTTGCCGGGACTGAGCAGACGGAGACAGAAAAGGGAGCAGAGTCAGAAACAGAGATGGAACCAAGCATTGCCCTCTCCACTGCAGCTGCGTACCGCAGAGTCCTTTCGTCGGCCCTAAAAGAGGACCACGTGGACTTTGACGGCAGTGGTTCGCGAGGCTGGATGTACAAAAGCAGTAGAACGAGGTGGTAGAACCTTCCCAGTGAGTTGAAGGGGGAAGGTATATCCCCACGGCCTCACGCTGCCAGGAGGCGCACTTACCGTTCCCCAGGGTGGTAGCCAAGATGGGCTGGGAATCCTGACTGGCGCCCAGGGGCGAATAAGCCTTCAGGTAAATGGAGTACGTAGTGGAGGGTTCCAGGTTGGTGAAGACGTGCTGGAAGGTGGTCTTACTGACGGCCTCCTGCAGCTCCCGGCTGTCGGACTCTGCAGCATTAAGCAGGATTAGGGTGGGACGGGAGGCCCCGTAGTGGGGGGCACGGGGGGGGACAGGGAGAGGAAGGGAGAGGAGCCCGCGTCCCAACTCACCGCCTGCCCTGCGGATGTGCAGCACGTATCCTATGATGGCTTCCGTCACTTCCATGGGGGGCTCCAACCAAGACACCTGGATGGACGTGGTGGAGAGAGCCGTTGCCTGGACCCCTTCCGGGGAGCTGGGCAGTTCCTTGGAAAGGGACACAGCCAGTCGGGCGCTGGCCTGGTTGGTACCGGCGCTGTTCTCAGCGATGCATTGGTAGATGGCCTCGTCAGCTGACGTGATCCGCTGGATCATCAGGGTACTGGACAGAGATGGCAGGGGAAAGTATGGTCAGGACTGCAACTCCCAACATGCACCGGTTCCCGCCTTTTCCCCAAAAGTGCGGGAAAGCAAACTGAAAAGCGACATCCCACCGGAGCTTCAGAACCAATGGGTGACCGGGCGCTGGGAGGAGGGGAAAAGCTGATTGGTTGCTGTCTGTGTTTGTAGATAGTTTAAATACTGGAACTGGGGACACGAATCTTCAGTTCCAGCACTCTGTACCTAGGGCAGTGGTGGCGAACCTTTGGCACTCCAGATGTTATGGACTACAATTCCCATCAGCCCCTACAATTGGCCATGCTGGCAGAGGCTGATGGGAATTGTAGTCCATAACATCTGGAGTGCCAAAGGTTCATCACCACGGACCTAGGGCAACATATATCAATAAGTTCTTCTTTTTTACGCTGCTTTGTTTGAGTGTGTTCAGCCTTACAACTATTAGGATTAATAGAAATAGCCAAACTTACATTGTTGCTTAAAGAAAGGGATTTGAATAATTTTTTTGGATAATTGGAAACCTGTGATAGAATATATATAGATTTTTTAAAAGACCACAGTGCCCAGACACGAATCAAAGAACACGGAAGGCACTGCAGACACTCATGTATAAGTCGAATTTTTCAGCACATTTTTAATGCTGAAAAAGCTCCCTTCGACTTATACGGGTCATTAATTTTTTTTGTGTTTTTAATTTGCTGGCCAGCAGGGAGCGCAGTTTTTATGCTAGCGACACCAAAAATTTCAGGGTACCCTCAGAAAACACTCCTGATGATACCAGCCAAGTTTGGTAAAGTTTGGTTTAGGGGGTCAAGTTATGGACCCCCAAAGGAGGTGCCCCCATTCCCCATTGTTTTCAATGGGAGCTAATAGTAAATGGGGCTATCCTTTGAGGGTCCATAACTTTGGACCCTCTGAACCAAATTTCACCAAACCTGGCTAGTATCATCAGGAGAGTCTCTTTATGATACCAGCCAGGTTTGGTGAAGTTTGGGTCAGGGGATACAAAGTTATTGACCCCCAAAGGGGGTGCCCCATCCCCCATTGTTTACAATGGAAGCTAATAGTAAATTTTCCATTTCTGATAATATCCCTCTTAAAATCAAAGTTGGGTTACATTTGGACATACAGTTGAGGAGGAGGAATCCAGTTTTGAAGGATTTTAACTCTTGTGTTTTAGCTTTTGGTTGCTGATTGAGCTAAGGTTTTTGTACTTTTAAAGTTGTTGTTGAGACCATATTGTTCTTGTTTACCCCCTTTTCCACTTACAGAGCCAGTTTACTGTTTTTCTTTGAAATAAATATTCAAAAACATTTAACCTACTGATGCCTCAATTAATGTAATTTTATTGGTATCTATTTTTATTTTTGAAATTTACCAGTACCTGCTGCATTTCCCACCCTCGACTCATACGCGAGTCAATAAGTTTTCCCAGTTTTTTGTGGTAAAATTAGGTGCCTCGACTTATATGCGGGTCGACTTATACACGAGTATATACGGTAATTCAGCCGGAAAAATCAGCAATAGCAGAACATGTGATAAGCCAAGCTGGACACAGAATTTTATTTGAAAACACAGAAATTCTGGGCCACTCTGACAGCCACTATGTCAGACTACGCAGAGAAGCAACTGAAATCAACAAGCATGTGGACAATTTCAACAGAAAGGAAGAAGCTATGAAAATGAACAAAATTTGGCTACTGGTACTTAAAAACACTAGAATCAAGACAATGGTTGGTGAACACCACCCAGACACAGGATGTCTCTCTGCAGGAAGCAATCAAAGGGTTTAAAAAGCTATGCAGATGCCCTTACTAATTGATTATGCAGATTCAGTGTTATATACATATGCTAAAATGGGTGGATTCCTCTCAACACATGCAAATTACACTTGCAAATTGAGCCTTTAACACTTTTAACCAACGCAAATGGTACTTTCTCCCACCCAGGACATCCCACAGGTATATATACTCCACTTGCTTTACTACCATCAGATCCTCCGAGGATGCCAGCCACAGATGCAAGCGAAACGTCAGGAGAAAATGCTCCTGGAAAACAGCCATACAACCTGGAAAACCCACAACTTGGGTGTAGCCCTCCACAAATGCAAAAGAAAAATAGAAAAACCTTTCATAGGATTTATGAATGCCGACTGGTCACTAAAAGGCCGCTCAAATATATGGCAGCAGTAGATACCCTGAAAGTCCCCGATGAACGTGGTGACATTCAGCAAATCCTTCAATTTTTCTCTTTCTCACAATACTAAAACCAGGGGGCACACATTGAAAATGCTGGGGGGAAGAATTAGGACTAATCAAAGGAAACACTTCTTCACGCAACGTGTGATTGGTGTTTGAAATATGCTGCCACAGGAGGTGGTGATGGCCACTAACCTGGATAGCTTTAAAAAGGGCTTGGACATAAGAACATAAGAACAAGCCAGCTGGATCAGACCAGAGTCCAAGCCAGATTTATGGAGGAGAAGTCGATCTCTGGCTACCAATCTTGACCCTCCTTGATCTGAGATTGCAAATGCCTGAGCAGACCAGGTGCTCGGGAAAGCAGCCGCAGAAGGCCATTGCTTTCACATCCTGCAGGTGAGCTCCCAAAGGCACCTGGTGGGCCACTGCGAGTAGCAGAGAGCTGGACTAGATGGACTCTGGTCTGATCCAGCAGGCTAGTTCTTATGTTCTTATGTAAATAGGGCAGGTGTTCCCGGTCACTCCTGTTTCATGGAATTCAATCCACTTCCTCAGCAGTGTATTTCTGTCTTGCCCACAGATTGTTTTGGGATCACTATCTTCCAAAATATCCCATATGTGTCGGGCTGTGAACACAGAGTATCTAATACTGACATCAGCAAAGAACCAGTTAAATCCTTCCCCAAGTTTTTTTTTTGCAATAGTTTAGAGTTGTCCACTAACTGTTAGATTACGCAGCAATTAATGAGATTATTTTATATGGATATTTACGTAATATGAGGATTAAGTTGCCCTGATTAGGAGAACTTGGAGATGGCTCTTGTACAGTTAGACATGCAGTCGGGCCTTACCTGTTGTTATGGGTGAGTTTGATGTTCTCACCGGGCGCGAGGACTTTGCCATTCTTCAACCAGATGAGGTGGGGCTCCGGCACGCCTTGTGCCACGCAGGTGAAGATGGCACTGCTGCCTGGAGGCTTGGAAACAGACTGGGGCCACTGCACAAACTCTGGCGGAGCTACAGAAGGAGACAAGAACATACCGGTAGTTGCCACGCCAGTGTCCTGGATCAGGAATATTTTGCCAAATGCTGGTTAACCCTTCAAATCAGGGGTATCTGGCCTTCCAGATGTTCATGGACTACGATTCCCACTTGGCCATGCTGGCAGGGTCTGATGGGAATCGTAGTCCATGAATTTGAGGAGGGCCAGAGTTGGACACCCCTGCTGTCAATCTTTCCATTAGCTCTGGTCACTCTTACAAATAACAAAAGAAAAGTTGTGGAAGGCGGGACCTAGAACCGAAAAGGAATCACCGCCAGCGTGGTGTAGTGGTTTAGAGCAGGTGCACGTGTAACCCCCATGCTCAGAATGGGTTGACCCAGAAAGGGGTGGAGACTCAAAGCAGCAGAAGGCTGCAGAGCTCATGTAGTTTGGAGGAGACAAGGCTACCAGACTCGGACCTTGGTTTGTATAAGCCTTTAACACCTTGTTAAGGTAACTGCAATGTTGTTGGGAACTAGTGGGAAGGTACCCTGTTTCCCCGAATATAAGACATCCCCTAAAAATAAGACATAGTAGAGGTTTTGCTGAAGTGTGAAATATAAGGCATCCCCCGAAAGTAAGACTTAGCAAAGTTTTTGTTTGGAAGCATGCCCGATGAACAGAACACAGAAAAATAAGACATCCCCTGAAAATAAGACATAGCGCATCTTTGGGAGCACAAATTAATATAAGACACTGTCTTATATTCGGGGAAACATGGTAGTTGTTTAATTTTGCTATGTTGTAAATGTTGGAGTTTATTGTTTCAGGGTTTTTTATGTTTGTAATGGGTGAGAGTTCTCCTGGAAACCTTCATCATGTTGAATCCTGTTCATCAAGCCCTTGGAGTCTTCAGGAGCCAACCCACTTGCAAAGAAGAATTGGACTTGGCAGTATCAGTAGACTGTAAATATAAGGACTTGAAAATGCAACCTGAACAGGACCTTGAAGTGTGATGTTAAATGTTGATGTTATATGTTAAGAAAGTAAACCATTTTGTTTTCTTAAAATTTGTTGTTGCAAACTCATTCCAAGTTCTGGCCCACAGAACCCACAGATAGAGGTTACACACATCCAAGACCAAGCAATCTACAACTAGCCCGAAAGGTTCGTTAAGTTGCTTCATCAAAACCTACAGCTTAAAATTTGGGGAAGGGGAGGAAACGGTAGACGGAAAAGGGTCCCAGTATGGCGACCGGGTCCGTGCCGTCTCCCCAGCTGCGCCGCAGCCCCCCCGCTCCTGGCCGCAGCGTGGGAGCGGCCGTGTAAGCCAGATGTCGCATTGAAAAGCCTGACACTCTCCAGAAAAGGAGCTATAAGCTCCTAAAAGACGGGCGCATCTCATTAGCTCGGCAAAGGGCTGGGAAATGAGCAGTCCCTCCCTCCCTGCGTGGCCTCTGAACAAAGGCAGGGCCCCTCCCCCACAGGGCAGAGCGAGGGACAATGGCCCCACACTTGAAAATGGCTTTGTCGTCCAGATGGCCTGGGGTCCCTGGCATGGTAATGAGGGGGGTGCTTCGGCAAGGGTCTTGCACCCACCCGTCCTCTGGCCGGACCAGAAAAGTGCAATCTCAGAAATGTGTACATTTTTGCTCCCCAGGAGGTAGAGGCGAGTCTAGTTGTGAGCAACTGTGTGTTGTCAAGCAAATCGAAGGGGGGAATGCTAGGTCCTTTGGGGGGGTCTTTGCACACATGCCAAGCAACACACTTTCTACCCACTTGCAGTGCCCTTGAACGATCAATTGCACGTGGGTTTGCCCCGTTTCTTGCAGTAAAGTCTGATTGCAACGTGCAGTGGAATAACACTCTTTAGAAGAAGAAAAGAAGAGTTTGGATTTATACCCCACCTCTCTCTCCTGTAAGGAGGCTCAAGGTGGCTACAAACTCCTTTCCCTTCCTCTTCCCACAACAGACACCTTGTGAGGCCAGTGGGGCTGAGAGAGTTCAGAGAGAACTGTGCTTAGCCCAAGGTCACCCAGCAGGAATGTAGGAGTGCGGAAACACATCTGGTTCACCAGATAAGCCTCTGCCGCTCAGGCGGCAGGGCGGGGAATCAAACCGGGTTCTCCAGATTAGAATCCACTACACCGCTACACCACACTGGCTCTCATTTCATATTAGCAAACGTGAAAGTCTGAATTTAGGGAATCCCCTTTTACGGTTGGAAGGGCACGCAAGGGTACAGCTGCCCGACTGAATTCTTCCCTAGACTAGCACCTCCTTGGTCCTTCCCGCTCAGAAGTTGTGAGAACACGACCTCTGTATGTCGCTAGCCTCTGAAAGTTGCCACACGGAGCTCCGCTTTCCCTCCCGTGACGTTTTCCCAAAGGGTTTTACTGACAGAGGGCAGACTCCCAACTCTGCAGTAGCTGATGGGGAAGAAGAGAAGGGTGAGGTTATGAACCCCAATTTCTGCCTCCCTCCCCCCCCCACGCACAAAACCAAGTGTGCATTTCTTAGCTGGAGTGGTCTGTACCAGATCTGGGCAGATTTTGCTTTAAATTGCTTCCTCTTTCAGTCCGATTTCAGTCTAATTTCTTCACTGCACCTCATTGTCGACTCTGAGCCATACTGGGTTGAGAAAGAGGGCTTTGGAGTAAGAGTAGACCCCCTCGCCCTCTTTTCTTTGGGAATGGGGACCTCTCGATTCCAAATGCAAAGCCACAAGGGGTCCATTTGATACCGTTCCCATGACGGGGGAGAGAGGTATTTCCGCCATCAATCACCTCACGGCCCTTTGTCCCCGGCGCACGGGTCACCACATCGACCCCACATCTCTTTATCCAAGCCGCGGCCCAGAATCGATGGCCGCTCTGGGGGCTGGTTCGATCCTGTCTCTCATCAACCATTGAAATGAGGGGGCAGGCGGTGCAGGGGGCTGGCGGTGGTGGGGAGGGCGTGCTAAAATGGAACCGATATCGGGGAAGGGACACCTTAAAACGGGAGGCCTGACGCGGGACATTAAAATGTCTGTCGAGGAAGAGAGAAGCGCGTCTTGATGGAGAGCTGTGTGGGTCTTTGTGTGAAAGGCCCAAAGGTCAAGGGTTTCGGGACCGTCCTGAGAGGTCACTGCCAAGAAACCCTTATGGAGGCTGAGAGATCCCAAGTGGTAATTGTGCGTTTTGCCCCCACAATGAACCACGAAGACACAAACAGCTGGATACACAGAGCCGGCCAAGCATTACAGCACAACGGATTGTCATTCATCTGTCCACCTGCGGGTGGGATTATTGTGGGTCGCGGCGGACAGCTGGTTAAAGAAATCATAACCGGTGGGTTAAAATCGGCAGAGATTTGCACTTGAGGGGGAAATGACAGGTTTGAAGCATGACGGCATCCTGCCCTCGTTTTCAGATTTGTTCTGCCTCGGTTGCACAGGCAAGAGGAGGAGGAGGAGGAGGAGGAGGAGGAGGAGGAGGAGGAGGAGGAGGAGGAGGAGGAGAAGAAGAAGAAGAAGAAGAAGAAGAAGAAGAAGAAGAAGAAGAAGAAGAAGAAAAAGAAGGATTTATATCCCCCCTTTCTCTCCTGCAGGAGACTCAAGGGGGCCTACAACCTCCTTACCCTTCCCCCCTCACAACAAACACCCTGTGAGGTAGGTGGGGCTGAGAGAGCTCGGAGAAGCTGTGACTAGCCCAAGGTCACCCAGCTGGCGTGTGTGGGAGTGCACAGGCTAATCTGAATTCCCCAGATAAGCCTCCACAGGCTGAATTGGCAGAGTGGATAGAGAGGGTTGCGCAGGGTTGTGGCAAAGATCAAACGAAGAAGGGCTGAATCCTGTCTGCTCTGGGGTTGCCAGCTTCCAGGTGGCACCTGGAGATCTCTTGGTGTTACAACTGATCTCCGGGTGACAGGGATCAGTTTCCCCAGAGAAAACGGCTGCTTTGGAGGGTGGGCTCTACAGCATTGTAAATGCCCCCCCAGCCCTAAACCCCACCCGTCCATCACAGACACCACCCCAAAATCTCCAGGCGTTTCCCAACATGAAGCTGGAAACCCTATCTTCCGCCCTGAGTAAGGGCAAGATTAAAAATGCACCAAATCTATAAATAAATATCTGGGTTTTTGAAAAGAATTAAAAATCTGCTACTCCAATGAATTAGGGCCCTCTCCGCACACACAAGGCGACTCAGGTTCGACTCGTGCTCGCGGAAATCCGTTACCTGAGCTCGACTGCTCCATTCTCCGCACAGCAGCTGACTCGTGTCTCCGGAACCGAGTTCAGAGGGCGGGACCACCTCCCTGCGCTGCGTCCCAATTGGTTGCTGAATTACCTGAGCTCAACTCTGCTGTTACTGGTGTTTTTTTAAGGCGCGCTTCTCGCCGCCGCCACGAGTCTCCCATTCTGCGCATGGGCGAAATACTGCGCTGTGATTGGCTGGCTGGCAGAGTCGAGGCGAGGGAGATTCCGCACTCCGCCAGCTTCGGCTTGAGTGCAACCCGAGTTCGCCAGTCGACTCGACTTCCCAGTCGAGCTCGAAAATTTAACGGCGAGAGGGGGGTGAGTCGAGTCAGACACGAGTCCGAGGCTACGGCTGTGCGGAGTACCCGGGTCGGACCCAAGTCGATCTAAGGTCGAATCCTACAGTGCGGAAGGGCCCTTCGAGGCATCTTTTCAATTGGGCATTATTTTTTAAAGTCATTTGTTAATAGCAAACGCTGGTAGTTTTAGGGGTAGGTTAGCACCAGGAAGACCTGGGTTCGAACTGCGCCCCCTCTGCCATGAAGCTTGCTGGCTAACTTGGGAAAGTCATTCTCCCTTAGCCTAAGCTACTTCACAGGGTTGCTATGAGGCCAACATGCGGGAGGAAGAACCCCGTATGGACGTAGGTAAGGGGGGTTTTCTCGGGTTCCAACCCCTCCCGTTACATGTCCAGCTTGCTTGAAACGATGCATGGAATGGAACAGCTGGACCGCCCTCAGTCACCGAACCCACCCTATAAAAAATCTATACCTACGTCGCTGAGGATTAAAGTACATTAAATAAATATCGTGAGCCATGAGTATCAACTCACCTTGAACCATGAGTATGCCTTGGGCTGTGCGGCGCACACGAGTGCCGGGCCGATTGGCGGCGCAGACGTAGACCCCGGCGTGCTTCACCGACACATCTGAGATCATGAGGTTCCCGGTCCCCAACACCTGGATTCCTTCGACACCGATAGAACGCCCATCTGGAAAGAAGAAGCCTGGTTATTTGTGGTAGAAAGTGCCATAGGGTTTTCTGTCGGCAGAGTAATTAACACTGCACAGTTGCACGATCTGATTAAAGGGTAAATAAATGTTTATTGAGGAACAACCTTATTTGATAGTAAAGAGTAAAGACGGAAATAAGTCTTATAGCAGAAAGGGACAACATCGTCGGTCAATATGTACCCATTTTTGGTATGCACAACAGGATTCTATGCTAGGCTCTGGTAATTTTAAAATTTGCTGACTTAAATTACCATCTATTTATATTTATATTGTATTTTTGTGTTGTATTTATTACTTTTAACTGGTTTTATGTTGTAATTGGGTCTATATTATTGAATGTCATATGTTGTGCATTACCCAGAGCTCTTCAGGGGTGGGCAGTATAAGAAATCCAATCAGTCAATCAATCAATCAATCAATCAATCAATCAATCAATCAATCAATCAATCAATCTATTATCGAAGGCTTTCACGGCCGGAATCACTGGGGTGCTGTGTGGTTTCCGGGCTGTATGGCCGTGTTCAAGCAGCATTCTCTCCTAATCAGCCCTAAACCACAGAATTCCTAATCAGCCCTAAACCACAGCTCAGGCAGCAGAGCGGGGAATCAAACCCAGCTCCTCCAGATTAGAGTACACCTGCTCTTAACCACTACACCACTGCTGCTCCTCCTTGGAGGAGAGAATGCTGCTAGAACACGGCCATACAGCCCGGAAACCACACAGCACCCCAATCAATCAATCAATCAATCAATCAATCAATCAATCAATCAATCAATCAATCAATCAATCAATCAATGTTTTAAAGAGCCAAATGCTATTAATTTTATTAAATGATAATAGTATCTTCCGCTATAAAAGTTAAGTTTGATAAGGTTGATTCTTATGGTCCCATTTTGTTACGAATAATCAGATTTTATGTCATGTTTATGTAATTACTATTTTTCAATTTTCAGTTTTAATGTTTTAAATGAGTTATAGGTTGTTAAAACTAGTAATAGTTAACTGAACCACTATCTTAAAAGAAAAGTTGCAACCAGATTTGGTTTTTATTATGTGTTTACATATTTTGTATCTTAAACTTTTTAGGCTAAATGTTTCTTTGGGCTATTGATGGATCGGCGTAGCAACAGAAGAAGAAGAAGAAGAAGAAGAAGAAGAAGAAGAAGAAGAAGAAGAAGAAGAAGAAGAAGAAGAAGAAGAAGTTGGATTTATATCCCCCCTTTCTCTCCTGTAAGGAGACTCAAAGGGGCTTTTTCTCTTCCCCCCTCACAACAAACACCCTGTGAGGTGGGTGGGGCTGAGAGAGCTCAGAAGGACTGTGACCAGCCCAAGGTCACCCAGCTGGCGTTTGTGGGAGTGCACAGGCTAATCTGAATTCTCCAGATAAGCCTCCACACCTCAGGCGGCAGAGCGGGGAATCAAACCCAGTTCCTTCAGATTAGAGTACACCCGCTCTTAACCACTACGCCACTGCTGCTCCTCCTTGGAGGTCTCCCTTCCAAGGACAAACCATGTCTGACCCTTCTTAGCTAGACCTTGGCCATCCAGGTCAAGACCACCTTGCTGATGAGCTCTGCAGTTTCCGTTTTGGGGGGGGGTAAAGGGAAAGGGGAGCCACGCCCCTGTTCTGTTCTCCAATGTCTCTCCCAGCAGCATTTCCCCCCTCCATCATGGCATTGTTCCCCCCCTCCAAGTTCTCTCTGCCCCCCACACTCACCCAGGCGGCTCCAAGACACAATAGGCCGCGGGTTGCCGGTGGCGATGCATTCCAAGATGGCTGTCTGGTGGACGTTGATGGTCAGGTTCTGTGGACCTGACAAGATGACCGGCTCCTTGTAGAGCTTAGGCGCTGAGACTAGAGAGACGGGGAGAGAAAATAGGCATGAGAATGGAGAAAGAACACCCCTGCCTTCCCTGTAGGGAGACACCCCAATCCTCAGAAGTAGAAGAAGAGTTTGGATTTATACCCCATCTTGTAGGAGACTCACGCCGGCTTACAAACTCCTTCCTCTCTCCCCACAACAGACACCTTGTGAGATAGACTAGACTAGAGAGTTCTGAGAGGACTGTGGTCACCCAGCAGGACTGTAGGAGTGGGCAAACAAATCTGTTTAACCAGATAAAAGTCCGCCGCTCATGTGCAGGAGTGGGTAATCCAACCACAGCTCTCGAGATTCGAATTCCACAACTCTTTAACACTAACCGTGCTAGCTCAGTGCTTCCTCCCAGAGTGTTATGCCTGAGGAGAATGGAGTTTGGGGTAATGACCACAGTGGGCTACAAAGCCATAGAGTCCACCTTCCAGAGTGGCCATTTTCTCCCAGTGAACTAATCTCTGTTTTCTGAAGAGTAGTCGCAATTCCAAGAGATTACCAGATCCCACCTGAAGGTCTAGAACAGTAATGGTGAACCTGTGGCACGGGTGCCAGAGGTGGCACTCAGAGCCCTCTCTGTGGGCACACGCAAACAGAGTGCCCCCCCCCCACATCTAGGCTGGCCTGGACCACTGGGCTCAATTATTAGCATTAAACTTCAGACCTAGTTTTGGGGAAGCAGTGTAGGTAACCCTGTTAAGTGCTGTTAAACCCCACTGATTTTCATGTGAAGAACTAAAGCGTGATCCTTTACCTGGTAGTAAGCTTGGTTGCTGGCAACGAGGCTTGCATCTAAGTAAACCCTCCTAGGGTCATGATTAACCCGTTGGAAGAGTTGCACGGTTGCTTCAAAGCAAAGCCACCGACTACCACCAAGCTTACTCCTGAGTAACGCACGCCTCGGAGCCAACCGTTTTTTCTAAACTAAAACCTCAGTATTCAGGTTAAATTGCCGTGTTGGCACTTTGTGATAAATTAGTGGGTTTTGGGTTGCCATTTGGGCACTCGGTCTCGAAAAGGTTCGCCATCACTGGTCTAGAACCTTACAGGGAACTACGGATGCTGGAAACCAAAAGTCCTAATTGGTTCTAAGAGGATTCTGGAAATCTGATTGGCTGTTGTGGTTTTCTGGGCTGTGTGGCTGTGGTCTAGTAGTTTTAGCTCCAACCATAGATGTGGATGAAATGTTAGGAGCTAAAAGTACCGGACCATAGCCGCGCAGTCCAGAAAACCCACAACAGACGGTTGGTTCGACAATACACAGAAAAGAAGTCCTCTGGTAAGGAAATCTGGTCGTGGGTACTGGGCACGGCTGTCTTTTCCGATTTCCTATCTCAGCTTTCCACTTTACAAAGAACAAGTCTCTTGTCCCTATGGCCGTGAAGATAAGCTCGTGAAAGAAGTCAGCAGACAAGTGGAATAATATTTCCAGAGGTCAAGGGAAGGAGTTTCTTGGTGGTGCACGGATTCCTTCCTTTTCCAATGAGCAGTGTAATAAATCATCATAGTTTAATACAAATGCATGTTGCAGACTCCAGCCTTTCTTGGAATAGGATGTGGACAGTGGTGGGATCCAAAAATTTTAGTAACAGGTTCCCATGGTGGTGGGATTCAAACTGTGGCGTAGCGCCAATGGGGCTGGGCGGGGCATGATGGGGGCGTGGCCGGGCATTCCGGGGGCGGGGCACTGCTGGGCGGGGCTGTGGCAAGGACGCAGCCGCTGCGCCGGTCCTTGGGCGGGAAACGAATGCACACAGGCGCAGGCTGCCACGCACGCTGGTGCACCTCTTGCTAGACTGCTTCAAGTTCTGCGCGCTGCTGCTGAGAGGAGGGGCGTAACTAAGGCAAAAATCACGTGGCAAAATCACCCATTAGTAACCCCCTCTCGGCACACACAAATAATTAGTAACCTACTCTCGGGAACCTGTGAGAACCTGCTGGATCCCACCTCTGGATGTGGAGCACTTTGGGAAAGGGAATTAGAAACCAGCCATAGCGCAGACTTCAGCACGTTTGGCTTTCACCAGTGCCTGTTTTAAGTCAGAAGACTGCCACAAATGTGTCAGTCCCGCATAGCCTAGGTCGGTAGTAGCGAACCTTTGGCACTCTAGATGTTATGGACTACAATTCCCATCAGCCCCTGCCAGCATGGACAATTGGCCATGCTGGCAGGGGCTGATGGGAATTCTAGTCCATAACATCTGGAGTGCCAAAGGTTTGCCACCACTGGCCTAGGTCTTCCAACTTTCAGGAAGCACTTGGAGATCTCCCATTATTACAACTGATCTCCAGGAGACCAAGATCGGTTCCCCTGGAGAAAATTTGGGGAAGGCCTCTCCCCTCCCTAAGCCACACCTGCTGAGGCCTCTCCCCTCCCTAAGCCACACCCCTCCTCCTAGTCCCCACCCCCAAATCTCCCGGAATTTTCAAACCTGGAGCTGCAACTGCACCGAGACTGTACTTTACTCTCCCAATTTCCCCCCTTAATTTATGTATTTTGAAAGAACCCAGCATCCCGCTTTAAGCACTATGCTTCTTGTAATCTGCAAAGCACACAAAAGAAACAACCTCCTCCTTTACTTCTCTGGCATTTAGAAGAAGATGAGGAAGAGTTTGGATTATCCCGCCTTCTCTCTACAAACTCCGTTCCCTTCCTCTCCCCACAACAGACATCTTGTGAAGTAGGTTAGGCTGAGAAAGTTCAGAAAGAACTGTGACTAATCCAAGGTCACCCAGCAGGAATGCAGGAGTGCAGAAACACATCTGGTTCACCAGATAAGCCTCTGCCAGTTAGGTGGAAGAAGAAGAAGAAGAGTTTGGATGTATATCCCCCCTTTCTCTCCTGCAGGAGACTCAAAGGGGCTGACAATCTCCTTGCCCTTCCCCCCTCACAACAAACACCCTGTGAGGTAGGTGGGGCTGAGAGAGCTCCGAGAAGCTGTGACTAGCCCAAGGTCACCCAGCTGGCGTGTGTGGGAGTGTACAGGCTAATCTGAATTCCCCAGTTAAGCCTCCACAACTCAAGCGGCAGAGCAGGGAATCAAATCGGGTTCTCCAGATTAGAATCCACCTGCTCTTAACCACAACACCACGCTGGCTCTCTGGACCTACACCCTGAAACTCCTTCTCAGACCACCGCCCAACTGCAGCCATAATGGGGGCAAGGGGAGATGCTCACCACTGATGCCCAGGGTAGCTTCTTGGCTGAAGCGGGTATTGGCGATGTTGCTGGCCACGCAGCGATAGGTGCCCACGTCGGAACGTCTCACTCCCGTGATCTGCAGGATGCCGGTAGGGAGCAACGTGAACCTGGAGGGAAAAGAGGGGATGAATTGGAGTTCTCACAACCCTTGAGAATAGGGGGAAGAGGGAAGTTGGTTCTTTCCTGGTAAGTTGAAGAATCGGTCTTCCCCCAACCAGAAAACTCGCCTTTTAGGGGAGACTGTGGCTCAGTGGTAGAGCATCTGCTTGGTGTTTGGAATATGCTGCCACAGGAGGGGGTGATGGCCACTAACCTGGATAGCTTTAAAAAGGGCTTGGACAGATTGATGGAGGAGAAGTCGATCTACCAATCTTGATCCTCCTTGATCTCAGATTGCAAATGCCTTAGCAGACCAGGTGCTCGGGAGCAGCAGCAGCAGCAGCAGCAGAAGGCCATTGCTTTCACCTCTTGCAGGTGAGCTCCCCAAAGGCATTTGGTGGGCCACTGCGAGTAGCAGAGTGCTGGACCAGATGGACTCTGGTCTGATCCAGCTGGTTTGTTCTTATGTTCTTATGATTTATACCAGGGGTCCCCAAACTACGGCCCGGGGGCCAAATGTGGCCCCCTGAAGGCATTTATCCGGCCCGCCAGGCATGGCGGCGATGGCTCCATTCATGTGCAGTGGGGGCTCGAGGGAGAGGAGGAACCGGCCCCAACAGCTGTTGATTGCAATTACATGATGGCACCCCCAAATCTCCATGAATTTTCTGACCCAGAGTTGGAAACCTTACACGTGGCAACTCCTGCTCCGCCCTTCCCTCTCGGCTACTCCATGTGTTGCTCTCAGGCTTTCTGTTCCGCCCCACTCCCATTGGCATCAGCCAGGCTGGCAAATCGCTCGCTGGCTGCTAGGGAGGAAAGAACCCAGGAAGATACCTGTTCCTGGGTTAGCTGGAATGGAATCAGATACCTGATCCTGGGTTAGATGGAATGCTTCATTGGGAAAGTTCTGCTTTTTTTTACAGGGGAAGGTATTCCACAGCCTCCCCAACAATATTTGGAGCCCACCCTGTACTCGACATACTTTGGTCACTGTTCTAAAAATAGACCATGACAGAAAGGCTGAAAGGTGAAATCAAACATTTTACAATCATTTGTGCATAGGAATTTGTTCATAGTTTTTTTTAGTCCGGCCCTCCAACAGTCTGAGGGACAGTGAACTGGCCCCCTGTTTAAAAAGTTTGGGGACCCCTGATTTATACCCTACCTGTCTCTCCTGTAAAGAGACTCAAGGTGGCTTACAAGCTCCTTTCCCTTCCTCTCTCCACAACAGATACCTTGTGAGGTCGGTGGGGCTGAGAGAGTCCCGAGAGAACTGTGATTGGCCTAAGGTCCCCCAGCAGGAATGTAGGAGTGCGGAAACACCTCTGGCTCACCAGATAAGCCTCAGCCACTCAGGTGGAGGAGTGGGGAATCAAACATCAGATTCCAGATTAGAATTCACCTGCTCTTAACCACAATACCACACTGCCTCTCAGCCTCTGAATACCAGTATTGGGAGCCAGTGCTGGGAGGAGACCTCTGCCTCTATGTCCTGCCCACAAGGGCAACTGTTTAGACGACGAAGAGTTGGATTTATATCCCCCCTTTCTCTCCTGCAAGGGGCTTACAAACTCCTTTCCCTTCCCCCCTCACAACAAACACCCTGAGAGCTAAATGGGGCTGAGAGAGCTCCAAAGAACTGTGACTAGCCCAAGGTCACCCAGGTGGCATGTGTTGGAGTGTACAGGCTAATCTGAATTCCCCAGATTAGCCTCCACAGCTCAGGCAGCAGAGCGGGGAATCAAACCTGGTTCCTCCAGAGTACATCTGCTCTTAACCACTATGCCACTGCTGCTCCTTAGCTACTATATGGGAAAGAATTCTGGATTAGATAGACCACTGGTCAGATCCGGCAGGACTGTTCTTACGTTTTCTATCTATCCATAACTGTATCCTGATTCCCCCCTCCCTCACCCCAGAACACGGCCCTCTGACGCTCACCGATAGTCGTCCGTTAGAAGCGCTGTCCGGTTTCGCTCCCAGTTGATGGTCGCTTCAGGAACCCCTTGGATGAAGCACTGGAATCGGGCCACGCCACCCTCCTCAACGGACATCGATTCTGGGTGCATGTGGAATTTGGACAAGGCTGCAAGAGAGGTCAGACGTGGCTATGGTCAGAATCTCACTGACCCTGGCCCCGTGGTCATATGAACTGTCACCGTTGTGACCTATTGAGATAGTCCAATCAGACCGCATGAAACTTTGCAGAACAGGGTAAACAAAAAAAAGTCTAGCTACACAGAGGAAGACTTAAAGGTCTTCCAAGTGACAAGAGGTTTTGTCCCTGTAGCATAGGACAGCTGGATTCTATCCCACACATTCTCCTGAACTGCTTATTATACCAAGAACTCCGATCCAGTTTGTTATCCCAAGTTATAGACTCCATGATTGATTATACTGGATCAGATAAAGTAGTCATGCTTTCAAATTGTCAGGATTTTCATTGTTGCCTTGTAGTGGCAAAGTTTTTGTCAGAAGTTTGTCAACTGAATGTATGACAAACATGAAGTCTTTTACTTTTCACTTTTTAACTGGAATTGTATTTTATACTATTGTGTTATATGCCAATAAAGGCTTATTGAAATTGAAAAAAAAGTCTAATTATTGCAAATGGCGTTTTAGAATGTCTTCTGGATTATTTTTTTTGCACTCCTAAAGAAGGTGTACATGTACAACATGTACAACACCAATCACGCAACGTGTGAATGGTGTTTGGAATATGCTGCCACAGGAGGTGGTGATGGCCACTAACCTGGATAGCTTTAAAAGGGGCTTGGACAGATTTATGGAGGAGAAGTCGATTTATGGCTACCAATCTTGATCCTCTTTGATCTCAGATTGCAAATGCCTTAGCAGACCAGGTGCTCGGGAGCAACAGCTGCAGATGGCCATTGCTTTCACCTCCTGCATGTGAGCTCCCAAAGGCACCTGGTGGGCCACTGCAAGTAGCAGAGAGCTGGACTAGATGGACTCTGGTCTGATCCAGCTGGCTTGCTCTTATGTTCTTATGTTCTTACAGCTATTGTAACCAGTCCTTCATGCATGCTGATAGTAAAGGACTGTATTTTTAAATTCAATCTGTGTTTCATTACACAGCAAGACAAAAAGAACTCATAGATCATAACTGTTTCGATGTACACAACTGTATTTTTTGTACATGCATATTGTTAGTGAGTTGTATCTTTTGTAACTTTTTGTATATATGTATGTTCATGGCTGTTTTAGACAGCAGTGCACTTATTTTCACTTTTCCATTCACTTAGTAAATTAGTAGTAAGTATCGAAGTTTGGGCGTTTGTGTTCTTAAGCAGCAGGGCTGGCGATATTTTTTGGTTTGTCAATTGCTATTTAGTATGCTTAAGTCCTATTTATAGCGTGTAAACAAAAAAGGGTCCCGGGACTAAACTAGGTTTCCAGCTGGGGATGGGGCGAGCAGCGTTGCCAGATTTAGGTTAGGGAACAGCAGAGGTGGGATCCAGCAGGTTCTCACCAGTTCCCGAGAGTGGGTCACTAATTATCTGTGTGTGCTGAGAGGGGGTTACTAATTGGGTCTGCTTTTCCGTTAGAAATCCCATTAGGTCCAAAAATCATCAAGTCCTGCTGTTTCCTATGTGGCTGGTTAGCAAAGGTAGAAAACGGGATAATTCTCCCTGTTGGGCTGTTTTAAAAACATGTTTTAGAAATATGGTCAAGTTCCTTGTTTAAGGAAAGTATCCTCCTTTTGATTTCTAGAAACAAAATTAAGTATTTGAAAGTATGAAGTATTTGACAGGCAGTCAATTAGAGGAGAAGTAGTTGTTTCTGTTGGCAGTGGACGATAGGACTTGCTGTAATGAGTTTAAGTTATGGACAGAAAGATACCAGCTGGAAATTAGGAACTTTTTTTTAACAGTAAGAGTTTTTTACAGTAACAGAGAAATTATTAATGCCCCGCCCCCGGAATGCCTGGCCACGCCCCTGGAATGCCCCGCCCAGCCCCATTGGCGCTACGCCACTGTTTGAATCCCACCACCATGGGAACCTGTTACTAAAATTTTTGGATCCCACCACTGATCTAGAGTATAGTGGCTAGACCGAGGGAAGTAATTGTACCACTCTCTATCTCTGCACCTGGGTCCAGACCCTCACCTAGA
>NC_059425.1:7280002-7317502 GCF_021028975.2 Sphaerodactylus townsendi | reverse complement strand
GATGGATGGATGGATGGATGGATGGATGGATGGATGGATGGATGGATGGATGGATAAAATTCTCAAACTCACTGGCAATCTGCACGCGGGCTTTGCGGCTGACCAGCAGGCCGTAACGGTTCTGGGCGGCACAACTATATTCTCCGGCACTCGAATCGCTGGCGTTGGTGGTTGCGTCAGCTGCTCCTCCTCCTCCTCCTCCCCGAGGCCGTCGGTGCACACTTTCCAAGCGCAGGGAACCATTGGCCAAGATGGCCGTGTGGCTGTCGTTGGAGAGGGCTGCCCCCAAACTTCCGATACCAGACAATGAAAGGACTAGCTGAAATGATGGAAACTGCACCACCTTCCACCTGGCAGTCTGGCAGCAGCCTTTGAAGCGAAGCGCGATCCCGGACAGGCAATCCCACATCGCTGGGCTCTAACATCCTGGACGGACCAGTTCTGAGCGGGGTGGGCCAGACCTGTGGAGAGGAGAGCTGTCAACTCTGGGGTTTGAAGAATCAAGACACAGCGGGATCAAGAATGCGTCACTTGTGTGGAGGAGTCAGGAATCAAGCCCGGGAATCAGAGTCCACCACTCTTAATCTCTGCTCCAGCTAAACCACAACATAGGTGAGTCTGAGAGCCAGGTACATTCACCGAGCCAGCTCTTCCCGTTCCCTTTGTTCGAGAGGGTTAAGATAATAGTGACCTGTCCCCAAACTTTTTTGGGTACTCTGGAACCCTGGAATGAGCTGTATGTAGAGATCCAAGACAAGTTCTGACCTGATAGCACAGACTCTCTCTCTTTCTCACAATACTAGAACCAGGGGGCACTCATTGAAAATGCTGGGGGGAAGAATTAGGACTAATAAAAGGAAACACTTCTTCACGCAACGTGTGATTGGTGTTTGGAATATGCTGCCACAGGAGGTGGTGATGGCCACTAACCTGGATAGCTTTATAAAGGGCTTGGACAGATTTTATGGGTGGCCACTGGCTACCCATTGAATACCGAATCACTTTCAAGGTGTTGGTGTTAACCTTTAAGGCCTTGCGCGGCCTGGGACCTCCATACCTGCGGGACCGTCTTACCCCATATGTCCCGAATCGGTCTCTGCGCTTGGCAGAGGCCAATTTACTGGTGATCCCTGGCCCCTCCATGATACGGCTAGCCTCCACCCGGGCCAGAGCCTTTACAGCTTCTGGTTCCGGCCTGGTTAGGAACGCTTCTTCCACCACACGGTCCGGGACCATTGGGGACCTTGCTGAGTTCCGCAGGGCCTGCAAGACCGAATTGTTCCACCGGGCCTTTGGGGAGACTGGCCGTTGATAGGGGCCCCTTCCTCCCTTTGTTTGCTGCTGTAACATCATGTGGCCCCTACCGCCCTCCTTTTTTGATGTATGTTTGAGAGGGAATTGATAGCAGGCGCCATCTTGAGCTAACATTAATATGGTAATTCTTTTATAAGCTGCATTTTTAATGGGGTAGGGTTTATTTTTACTCAGAGCCATCTTTAATTCATATTTATTGTATTTTTAAATTAGATGTGTGCTCTATCTGTACCTATCGTACATCACTCTGAAGGCCCTCCGGGGAGGGCGGCTCCCATATAAACCCACAGTGTATGTACACTAATAATAATACACAATAATAATAATAATAATAATAATAATAATAATAATAATAATAATAATAATAATAATAATAATAGTGAAGGAGAAGTCGATCTATGGCTACCAATCTTGATCCTCCTTGATCTCAGATTGCAAATGCCTTCGCAGACCAGGTGCTCAGGAGCAGCAGCAACAGCAGGCCATTGCTTTCACATCCTGCACGTGAGCTCCCAAAGGCACCTGGTGGGCCACTGCGAGTAGCAGAGTGCTGGAAGTAGGGGTGGGTAGCGTGGGGGCCAAGTTTGCAGATGATACCAAATTATGTAGGGTGGTGAGAACCACAAAGGTTTGCGAAGAGCTCCAAGCGGACCTTGATAAATTAGGTGAGTGGGCCCAGAAATGGCAAATGCAGTTCAATGTAGCAAAATGTAAAGTGATGCACATAGGGGCAAAAAATCCAAACTTCACATACACGTTACAGGGGTCAGTGCTATCAGTCACAGACCAGGAAAGGGATTTAGGCGTCTTAGTTGATAGTTCCATGGGAATGTCAACTCAATGCATGGCAGCTGTAAAAAAAGGCAAACTCTATGCAAGTTGGGATCATTAGAAAAGAGGAATTGATAATAAAACTGCAAAGATTGTCATGCCCTTTTATATAAAGCAGTGGATGCGACCGCTTGGAGTACTGTGTCCAGTTCTGAGTCAGCCGCGATTCTCAAAAAAAGGGATATTGAGGGAGATAGAAAAAGTGCAGAGAAGGGCAACAAGGATGATTGAGGGACTGGAGCACCTTCCCTATGAGGAGAGGCTGCAGCGTTTGGGACTCTTTAGTTTGGAGAGAAGGCAGCTGAGGGGGGATATGATTGAAGTCTATAAAATTATGCATGGGGTAGAAAATGTGGACAGAGAGAAATTTTTCTCTCTTTCTCACAATACTAGAACCAGGGGGCATCGATTGAAAATGCTGGGGGGAAGAATTAGGACTAATAAAAGGAAACACTTCTTCACGCATTGTGTGATTGGTGTTTGGAATATGCTGCCACAGGAGGTGGTGATGGCCACTAACCTGGATAGCTTTAAAAGGGGCTTGGACAGATTTATGGAGGAGAAGTCGATTTATGGCTACCAATCTTGATCCTCCTTGATCTGAGGTTGCAAATGCCTTAGCAGACCAGGTGCTCGGGAGCAGCAGCAGCAGAAGGCCATTGCGTTCACATTCTACATGTGAGCTCCCAAAGGCACCTGGTGGGCCACTGCGAGTAGCAGAGAGCTGGACTAGATGGACTTTGGTCTGATCCAGCTGGCTTGTTCTTATGTTCTTATGTTCTTATGACTAGATGGACTCTGGTCTGATCCAGCAGGCTAGTTCTTATGTTCTTATGTTCTTACTGGCTCGGTCTCACCTGATCTAGGGATCTTATTGGGTTTGACCCTGGTCAGTACTTGGATCATAGGCTACTGAGCCCTTCGGGGGAGGGCGGTTTATAAATATTATAATAATAATAATAATAATAATAATAATAATAATAATAATAATAATAATAATAATAATAATAATAATAATAATACTGAGGGCACCCAGCGTTGCTATGCAGAGGTAGGCAATTTCAAACCACCTCTGAATGTGTTTTGCCTTGACCTGGATGGCCCAGGCTAGCCAGATTGTCAGATCATGGAAGCTAAGCAGGGTTGGCCCTGGTTAATCCTTGGATGGGAGACCACCAAGGGCATCCAGCATTGCTATGCAGAGGTAGACAATGGCAAACCACCTCTGAATGCCTCTTGTCTTGGAAATCCTACTGGGTTGCCATAAGGGAGCTATGACTTGATGGCAGTTTCCACCACCAACTTGTACCCTTTTTTTCCCAGATTTCCAAAAAAAACTTCGAGCCCATCCTGTGTAAGAGGGCTTTGAATTTAATGTAGCTGATCTTTAAATTATTTGGGAGGTTGGGCAACTGACTACCAGCCAGCGGAAGTACTTGCGAAACTCTTAAATCGTTACTTATTTTTATAAGTCCAAATATTAGGATGTACTGTTAGTTGACAAACTGCTAAGAACATAAGAACATAAGAACTAGCCAGCTGGATCAGACCAGAGTCCCTCTAGTCCAGCTCTTTGCTACTCACAGTGGCCCACCAGGTGCCTCTGGGAGCTCACGTGCAGGAGGTGAAAGCAATGGCCTTCTGCTGCTGCTGCTGCTCCTGAGCACCTGGTCTGCTCAGGCATTTGCAATCTGAGATCAAGGAGGATCAAGATTGGTAGCCACAGATCGACTTCTCCTCCATAAACCTTGGAGGCTGCCTTGGTTTTATTCATTTCATGAAGAAAGGGGACCAAGAGGTGGCTTAAATAAATAAATAAAACAAAGGGCTGTTGTGGGTTTTTCAGCTGTGTGGCCACAGCCACACAGACCTCAGCCTCACAGCCCAGAAAATCCACAACAGCAGCTTGATCCCAGCTGTGAAAGCCTTGGACAATATCAATAAAACACACGTTTTTTAAAAAATGGGGAGAGATCAGCTCAGCCAACAAAGATTTGTGCTGCAATCACTTTGGATTTATCAGGGATGATTCCCATACTTTGCCACAAGTCACTGGTTAAATCTGATGAATTTTTACGACCATTTTTGTATCGTACTTTTCTTTCTTTATGGGATTCCTTTATAGGATTCCTGCGCTTTCTTTCCATCCAGATACAAGCTGGCTTAGATTCCGTTGGATGGCTGGATTAGGTGCGTTCTAACCATTCTCTCATTTAACTTCTACCGTGTTTCCCCGAATATAAGACAGTGTCTTATATTAATTTTTGCTCCCAAAGATGCGCTATGTCTTGTTTTCAGGGGATGTCTTATATTTCTGTATTCTGTTCGTCAGGCATGCTTCCAAACAAAAACTTTGCTACATCTTACTTTTGGGGGATGCCTTATATTTCGCACTTCAGCAAAACCTCTTCTACGTCTTATTTTCCGGGGATGTCTTATATTCGGGGAAACAGGGTAGAGACGTGGGAGAGGGTATCGCAGCGGTGGCGAACCTATGGCACAGGTGTCAGAGGTGGCACTCAGAGCCCTTCTTGTGGGCACGCGTGCACAGAGTTCATCATGTGGTGGGTCGGAAAATCACACACACACCTAGGCTGGCCTGGGCACGATCCTTTACCTGGGAGTAAGCTCAGTTGCTGGCAATGGGGCTTGCTTCTGAGTAAACCCTCCTAGGGTCGTGATTCACCCGTTCAAAGCATTGCACAGTGGCTTCACCGAATTTACTCCCGAGTAACGCACGCCTTGGAGCCAACTGTTTTTTTCTAAACTAAAACCTCAGTATTCGGGTTAAATTGCCATGTGGGCACTCTGCAATGAATAAGTGGGTTTTGGGTTGCCATTTGGGCACTCGGTCTCGAAAAGGTTCGCCATCACCGGGGTATCGGGACCAAGTGACAATCTGCCCACGCAAACCACGTTTTAATATTCCTCTGAAAGTAAACCACAAAATGTGATTCCCACCAAGGTTAGGTCTGAAACGGAAACTGAGATCATCCTTGCTAACTGGGCAACAAGTAGCAGAGGCCCAAATCAGGCTGTAAAGTCTCTTCTCCCTGACCTTTCCTGGTAGCAATCTGTTGTCCTGTTGCCAAATTGCTCCCTCCCCCCCAATCCTCTCTGCATCCCCCCAGTGCTAGCTGCCAAAACTGGTTGTGGGAGGTTCGAATTAGCTGTGGGGCTGGGGCGGAAAACAACACCAATTAAGAACCTCTTGACTTCTGAGTGGGGAACTTTCTATAGCTTCAAAGGGGCTAATCCCGAATCTTTGCCCTGCACCCCACGGCGTCCCTTTCCGCCCGTCCCTTGGCCACAGCCCAGAGACTCTTCATTGCCCAACCTCTCTTGGCGGCAGCCCAAAAGCCAGACAGCCCTTCCTCCGGTCTGATCAGCCCCACCCTTCTGCCTTGCCCCCGTGCAAAAAGTGTAAGGGGAGGGGGAAACGGAAAAGGCACCCGGTTGGGATTGGCACCGTGCCCGATCCAACCCACCCGGCACACCCTGCCACGTGCCCCTGCAAGAGGGCATCTGGATGGGTGAAGGCACGCCACCCAGCCTGAGCCCTGTGCAACAATGTGCCCATTTAGCAACCCAGCTAAATGTTTATGCTTGAAGCAGCCTTTGTGTTTCGCATCCAGATGTGCCTTTTATCGGTCCCCTTTTGTTCCCTCGCAGGGGATAACTCGGGTTCACGACATGGGATGGAGGTTTGCTTTGGTAGGGGACATCGCTTCTCTCCGAAAGGCATTTTAACTTGCTGGTATATTTTTTTATCCCTCGCATCCTTCGAGGAAATCACAGACACCTCTGTGGCGTTCCCTTCTGTTATGCTCACAACAACACAGTGAAGTAGGTGAGAGAAGCGAGTGGCGCTGAGGTCACTCCGAGCAATTATTCGATGCGGTTTGATTTGATTTATTAGATCTATTGGCCGCCTCTCCCTGTATAGGCTTAAGTGGGAAATCTGAACCCAGATCTGTTTTTGGCTCATTCCGCACATGCAGAATAATGCACTTTCAAACTGCTTTCAGTGCTCTGTGTGGAATAGCAAAATCCACTTGCAAACAGTTGTGAAAATGCATTATTTTGCATGTGCGGAAGGGGCCCCTGAGTCTAGTCTGACACTCAGCACTGATCTAACACATTCTTAAAGTGTTGGTTTCACAGACAAGATATGACCAGATGACTGAGCAGTTACTTGGACCTCCGGGCCTGAATGCCTTTATATCTCCTCTCCTCGAATACTCTTAAAAATAACGGCCCAGTCACCAGCTGAGGTTTAACCTTCCACTGTACACTGCCACTTTAAACACCGTGTACCTGTGGCTTTCTCTGTCCACTCCACCCTATGAAGTTATACTGGGCCAGGCACAGGAGAACATACACACGAAGTCACTCGCTCAAGAGATTCTCCTAAATAATCCTTGCACGCACATGGAAGATACTAGGTAACCTCTAGCTGCTAGAGTTTTTGGAAGCTTTCAGAAAGGAGAACATGAATTACGTGGAAGGGTAGGTCTGTTGAATAGCTGGGAGCCACGATAGCAAATCGGAACCTCTAAACGCAGAACCAATATTGTTAGGATTTTAGAAGCGCCTGCTTCATTCAGTCAAGCCGGAAGGGAACTGTTGTAGTGTGTAAATAAGAGAACTGAAGTTTCATGTCTAGAATCACAGGAGCTTCTGGAAAGATCTTCCAGCCAAAGAGGAGAGGCAGACACACAGGCACAGATAGACTGCGCTGGCACCCAGGCTGAGCATTGGCATAGCATAGATCAGGGGTCTGCAACCTGCAGCTCTCCAGATGTTCACGGACTACAAATCCCATCAGCCCCTGCCAGCATGGCCAATTGCCCATGTTGGCAGGGGCTGATGGGATTTGCTGTCCATGGACATCTGGAGAGCCGCAGGTCGCAGACCCCTGGCATAGACAGAGTTTGCCGTTCCTACATGTAGTGTAACTTTATTAGTTATCTAGTGAAGTTCTACAAAAGGACACGCTCACATCTCTGCCTTACCCTGTTTCCCCGAATATAAGACACCCCCAGAAAATAAGACGTAGTAGAGGTTTTGCTGAAGTGCGAAATATAAGGCATCCCCCGAAAGTAAGACGTAACAAAGTTTTTGTTTGGAAGCATGCCCAACGAACAGAACACAGAAAAATAAGACATCCCCTGAAAATAAGACATAGCGGATCTTTGGGAGCAAAAATTAATATAAGACACTGTCTTATTTTCGGGGAAACATGGTATTATTTACTCTAATAATCCATTACAGTACCAACAAATATACATCTAGGCAACAGATGCTGGAATCCAACAGCAGGGGGAAAGCGTGTTTGCAATTGTGCTGTCGAAGGCTTTCACAGCCCAGAATGCACTGGTGGTTGTGGGTTTTCTTAGCTGTGCAGCTGTGGTCTGGTCGTTTTTGTTCCTAACATTTTGCTCGCACTTAAGGCTGGCCTCTAAAGATGCCAATTCTAGGGGTGCGCAAGACGTTAGAAGGAAAAACTACCAGACCATGGCTTCTCAGTCCGGAAAATCCACAACAGCCACCTTTATAGCTTTTGTGAGCTTCCCAGAGGGTTTGGCTTTGGGAATGGAACGGACCAGGTTGATCTTGGTTTTGTCCACTTTCCTGTGTCCTAATATAATGGAGGGATGACAGAGAGAGACTAACAACATGGGAGAATGGTTAAGGGCTTCTTTTGGAGTCTCCGCTTGATTGAGTCTTGTGGGGCTGAGTTCCACAGGTTAACCATGCTGATCTTTTCCACAGGTACTCGTTTTGGACAGTGGAATTACTCTAGGGCTATTTGCTTGGTTAGAAGGGACTGGATGAATCTGTCCATCTCTCTCTCTGTCACTCTGCCTTCTGTCTGGTCTCTTCCTACATCATAGTAAGCCTTTTGAGAAATCTGCACTGCTCCACAAAGCTTCCGTCAGGTTGGTTAATGACAGGCTGTCTCTCAGGTGCCAGGAAATTGCAATGGCCGACTGTTTAATAGCCCTAATAGAACTTTCTAGAAAGGGGGCTGACTAGGCCAAGGAATACCAAGTTTTTCTCCCCCTTCCAGAATGTTCCCAGCCAGAAAATTCGGGGGGGGGGGGGAGAGGGTCAAACCTGACTAAAACCTGAACCAAAGTGTGAGGGAACTTTCTAGAAAACGAGAGCAAAAGACACCCTAATCCCAAGACGGTGTAGAGGAGGCCTGGAAACCCGAACCAAAGTTTCCAACTTTCTCCTCAAAGTCGTTTTAGAGAGACAGCAGGACGGCAGGGCAGCTGTTAGGTGTGGGGGGGTCAGGTCTCGCAATCCAGTAGTGTCCACATGGGCCGTACAAACTTCTGTCTGCCCCCCAGACCAACATATGGAAAGCGCTTTGGGAACGAAAGCCTTTAATCCCCTCAGGGGGGCCGCTCGCTCGGTGCCATGGTTCCTAAAAGCCATCGCCGGGAGCAGGCGGTGGGATTCGGCTCCGAGGATGACAATGGCCTCTGTCTGGGAGGGGGAAGGAGGGGGATACGGAATGGTCCCCTTGACGTCTTGATGGATGCCGCCATTCAGGCCTGCCTTAGCAACCGCAGGATGGATGCAAGAGGCCCCATGGTGGGGCTGTCAAGAGGCTTTGCAGGGTACGGGGGAGGAGGGACAATGGACTGGGTCAGAAGGGGCCGAGCCAGCCCCTATTGTCCCGCCGCCGGCACAATAGGCCTCACCTCCTCCTTGCCCATCTGCCCGGCCACGTGACGCTTTCGGGGTGAGGTTCCCATGACTTGCCCCATCGCTCAAGGACGGGGCTCGCCCGTCCCAAACCTTCACCTTCGCCCCTCGATCTATCACGCCCACCGCCCTCGGGCGAGGCCAAGGGGCCGTGATCCCAGACTTCTTTCTCCAGCCCCCCACCCCACCCCCACCTCTCGTGAGCAGATTGTCTACGCACTTGGCATCGTGCTCAGCCAGTTGTGAAATGGAGCCGAAAGCCCCCGTGACGGGCGCTGGGGCTCGTGAAAGGGCACGAGGGCTGGCGTCTGTGGTGTGGGCCGCTGCGATGGCCGGCCACCTAGTCCCATTGGAGAAATGAACAGAGCCGGTCTCTTCCAGTTACTTCTACCGAACCACCCCTCCTGAACAAAACCAACTAATTTTGCGGGGGGGGGGGGGTTACATTGGCCATAACGGGAGTGGGATGAGGTTAACTCTTTGGTCCTGAGAACTACCTACCATCTTCCACCACTGACCTTTTAACCTAACCACTGTTTCCAGATCCGGGCTGGCAATAGTTTTTTCCTCGGAGTTTTTCCCTCCAAATTTTAAGGCGGTTTGAACAAAGCCACTCTGATCATTGTGGGAATGCTCGCTTTATTTACCCCTCAGGCCAAACAGGTTTTTAAGGTTTTTGGGGGGCGTTGTTTCCAAAAACCTACTATACCTATTCAGGTTGGGATTACCAACCCCCCCGGTGGGGCTGGTGATCTGGCAGAAGTTCAACTGATCTCCATAGTACATAAATTGACGATTGATTAATTAATACATTAATACATTAATTAACTAATTAATTAATTAATTAATTAATTAATACATTAATTAATTAATTAATTAATTAATACATTAATTAATTAATTAATTAATTAATACATTAATTAATTAATTAACTATCTAACTAATACATTAATTAATTAATTAATTAATTATTAATATCCTGGAGAAAATGCCTGTTTCAGAAGGCGGATTGCCTGGCATCATATCCTAGCGAGGTCTCTCCCTTCTATAAATCCAACTCTCCAAGACTCCACCCTTAAGTATCCTGCTTGTATGCTAGGGTTGCCAGGTCTCCTGGCCACTGGTGGGACTAGGGGTGCAAAAGGAGGAGGAGGAGGAGGAGGAGGAGGAGGAGGAGAGTTCGGATTTATATCCCACTTTTCTGTCCTGTAAGGAGACTCAAGGTGGCTTACAAGCTCCTTTCGCTTCCTCCCCCCACGACAGACACCTTGTGCGGTAGGTGGGGCTGAGAGAGTTCTGAGAGAACTGTGACTAGCCCAAGGTCACTCAGCAGGAACGTAGGAGTGCAGAAACACATCTGGTTCACCAGGTAAGCCTCAGTCACTCAGGTGGAGTGGGGAATCCAACCCGGTTCTCCAGATTAGAATCCACCTTAATCACTGCACCAAACTGGTAAGGATACCAGATCCTGGTTGAGAAACTCCTGGAGATTTTGGAATGGAGTCCTCAAAGACAAGACCTCAGTGGGGTACCATGCCATAGAGTCCAGCCTCCAGCTCTCTGTCATCTGCAGATGACCTGTAATTCTGGAGGGTCCCTGGGTCCCACCTGAAGGTTGACATCTTTACTGTTTCCAGACTTTGGCCCCTTCCGCACATGCCGAATAATGCACTTTCAATCCACTACCAATGCACTCTGCAGCTGTGCGGAATAGCAAGATCCACTTGCAAACAATTGTGGAAGTGGATTGAAAGTGCATTATTCTGCTCGTGCAGAAGGGGCCCCAGATTCCGAATTTAGAAGATGCTTCTCGGCAGTGGTGGGATCCAAAAATTTTAACAACAGGTTCCGACGGTGGTGGGATTCAAACAGTGGCGCCGCCGCACACACGCACCTCCAGTCCCTATTGGGCAGGGAGGTTGCTTGAGTAACCCCTTCTCGGCACTCAGAAAAAATTAGTAACCGCTTCTAGAGAAGTGGTGAGAACTGGTTGGATCCCACCTCTGTTTCTCGGGGAGAAAAAGCTACCTAATCTGTTCATGCTGGGGCTGGGCTTTCGAATGAGGGGGAAATCCTTTGGTAGTAAGGAGACTCTGATAGCCAGGGTGGTGTGTAGAGTGTCAGACTCTAGGACCGTGGTGGCGAACCTTTGGCACTCCAGATGTTACGGACTACAATTCCCATCAGCCCCTGCCAATTGGCCATGCTGGCAGGGGCTGATGGGAATTGTAGTCCATAACATCTGGAGTGCCACCACTGCTCTAGGATATATAAGACCTGAATTCAAGTCACTCCACTGCTGTGAAATTCACTGACTGGCCTTGGGCCAGCCGCCATCTCTCAGCCTCACCTGCTTCGCAGGGTTGTTGTGAGGGCAAAAGGAAGAATGGAGAACTGTATAAACCACCCTGTTCCCCCTGGGAGGAAGGCAGAATAAACATGAGCTAGATAGACAGCAGGGGATTCATATTAAAATCAGGGCTAGATGGCCAACCTACTCTGTACAACTAGATTTGGGTCTAGTAGCACTTGAGAGACAAACAATATTTTTTTGTATTGTCGAAGGCTTTCACGGCCGGAATCACTTGGGTGCTGTGTGGTTTCCGGGCTGTATGGCCGTGTTCTAGCAGCATTCTCTCCTGACGTTTTGCCTGCATCTGTGGCTGGCATCTTCAGAGATCCTCTGAAGATGCCAGCCACAGATGCAGGTGAAACGTCAGGAGAGAATGCTGCTAGAACACGGCCATACAGCCCGGAAACCACACCGCACCCAATATTTTATTGTTGTTGTTGTTGTTGTTGTTGTTGTTGTTTATTAAAGTTAGTATACCACCCCATCCTCGAAGGGCTCTGGGGGCTGGAAAAGGATCTTTATCACATGCAAAAAGACCGACAAAATTTGAAAAGAAATACATGGCAACATTGGGAAAATTTTAAACATTAAAACCAGGGCTATGAAAGCCAAGAGTAGCTATTGGGCATCCTGCCGAGGAATACTGCAAAAAAAAATAAATTGGAAGAATTGTTTCGATATATAATAATAGGACCAGACTCCCATTTGCAATAAAATGGAAAGCAGAAAGCTGTCCGTGTTGGGAGGGCTAGGAAGATAAATTAGCTGAATATGCAGTAATGGGAAAGTTAACAAATTATGTGCATGAAAGACCAATCAAATAATTTCAAGACAAATGGAAAGCACGCTACCTATATTTTCCTTTAAAAACGGGGAGCAGAGAACGAGGTGGCTGAAACGAGATGTATGAATTACTAATAAATCCTCTTGATAAATATTGAAAAGGGCTAAAAAGGGGGGAACACATCTAAATATATCACGGATAGATGGTAATAACATTTGAACTCAATTTTCAACGTTTGAGGAGTATTTTCAGAAATTTATCACCACTGCCATTTTTCCCTTTTATCTACACAATCCGTCTTATAATATTGTCTAACACTATTATAGTGTTTATCAAGTATTGCATAGGGTAGCTGAGGATTTATGCTAACATGTATTATTATGATAATCACCATTTCATGCTGATTATTATATCACTCTGTGTTCCTCGTAATTGTTGCTACGATCGTATATTGTTAATTGCTTATAACATCATCGTTTATGGTATGTATGCTTTTACTTTTGATGTAATTGTAATTACTGTTGTTAAATGGTTTCTGTTTTGGTGGTTGTGGGTTTTCGAGTTAATTAGGATCTTGTTCCTAACGTTTCGCCTGCATCTGTGGCTGGCATCTTCAGAGGTGTATATCACAGAGAGAAGTTATAGTGTATAACAGACTATGATATATCTCTGAAGATGCCAGCCACAGATGCAAATGAAACGTTAGGAACAAGATCTACCAGACCACGGCCACGCAGCCCGGAAAACCCACCACAACCAGTTGAATCCGGCCGTGAAAGCCTTCAACCATTTCTGTTTTCTTTCCTTTTTCTGTTCTGTTTATATTTATTAAAAAATCATTTTAAAAAATGTGAGGGGCATGAGGTTCTGAGAGTCCAGTCTCTCTTTGACCAGTATCTAGATGATCTCTAAGGTGCTCCTCTGAAACAACTTTGTATATGTAACCCCCATGCCCAGAATGGGTTGAACCAGTAAGGGGGTGGAGACTCAGAGCAGCAGAAAGGCTGCAGAGCTCTTTGGAGAAGACAAGGCTACCAGACTCGGACCTTGATTTCTATAAGCCCTTAACACCTTGTTAAGGGTTTCTTTTTGTGGTTGTAATGGGTGAGAGTTCTCCTGGAAACCTTCATCATGTTGCATCCTGTTCATCAAGCCCTTGGAGTCTTCAGGAGCCAACCCACTTGCAAAGAAGAATTGGACTTGGCAGTATCAGTAGAATGTAAATATAAGGACTTGAAAATGCAACCTGAACAGGACCTTGAATTGTAATGTTAAATGTTGATGTTTAATGTTATTTGTAAAGAGAAGTAAACTGTTTTGTTTAAATTTGGTTCTTTGCAACTCCTTCCAAGTTCTGCCCCACAGAACCCACAAGCTGAGGTTACATATACTGAGTCACAAAAGAACCCAGAAGTCTTGGTTCTTTGCTTCCACCACTCCATCAATTCCTGGGCCCCTTCCGCACATGCAGAATAACGCACTTTCAGTCCACTTTCAGTGCATTTTGCAGCTGGATTTTACTATGCAGAATAGCAAAATCCACTTTTAAACCATTGTGAAAGTGGATTGAAAGTGCATTATTCGGCATGTGCGGAAGGGGCCCTGGATAACACTCCAGCAAGAGAATCCAAACTTCTTTCATAAATGTTTGTTCTACACGGGGCCTCCCACCTGACTTCAAATGCGTATCATTTTGGGTATCTGGAGGGTGACGAACACATAGCTCAAACAGCATACCCACCCACCCAGTGTTCTTTATACTCAAAACTCCTGGGTATGCAGGAAAGACACAGCCCCCGACATTCTCCCAGTTGCCCCACAATTTGACACTGGCCTTCAGTGATCAGAAGCATCAAACAGAGGGCCTAGAGGCCCTTCCACACATGCAGAATAATGCACTTCCAATCCACGTTCACAATTGTTTGCAAGTGGATTTGGCTATTCACAGTAAAATCCAGCCGCAAGGTGGACTGAAAGTGGATTGAAAGTGCATTATTCTGCATGTGTGGAAGGCAGCGGTGGGATTCAAATAATTTAACAACCGGTTCCAGAGGGGGGATTCAAGTAATTTAACAACTGCTTGTTTACAAGCACCGTTTTAACAACCGGTTCTGCAGAAGTGGTGCGAACCGGCTGAATCCCACCACTGGGCCTAGGTTCCTCCTCCTCCACATCCTTACCACGTTCCAAAAAAACAAATTATCCAAAGCACTGAAGAAGAAGAAGAAGAAGAAGAAGAAGAAGAAGAAGAAGAGGAGGAGGAGGAGGAGGAGGAGGAGGAGGAGGAGGAGGAGGAGTTTGGATTTATATCCCCCCTTTCTCTCCTGTAGGAGACTCAAAGGGGCTGACAATCTCCCTGCCCTTCCCCCCTCACAACAAACACACTGTGAGGTGGGTGGGTCTGAGAGAGCTCCGAGAAGCTGTGACTAGCCCAAGGTCACCCAGCTGACGTGTGTGGGAGTGTACAGGCTAATCTGAATTCCCCAGACAAGCCTCCACAGCTCAGGCGGCAGAGCTGGGAATCAAACCCGGTTCCTCCAGATTAGATACACGAGCTCTCTTAACCTCCTACGCCACTGCTGCAAATACCCTTTAAAGGCAAAGAAGCTGAACTGGGTATGGGCAGGCAGTTCTACGCAGAGTTTGTCCCATCTAAGCCCACTGAGTTCTTTGGGTTTAGATGGAAGTAACTCTGCATGGGAGCGCACTAGCAATCTGGAAGCCCTGAATTAAAATCTTGACACCCCCTCATACCGTCATTAGGTGGCCTTAGCCAACCTGGAGCACAAGGATCTTATTTATTTATCCACACTATTTATACCCCACCTTTCTCCCCAGTGGCTTGAAACAGCTGACTTCGTTCTCCTCCATTCTGTCCTCACAAGCATCCTGCAAGGTAGGTTAAGCTAAAAATGTGTGACTGGTCGGAGGTCGCCCAGAAAGCTTCCGTGGCAGAGTAAGGATTCAAACCTGGATTTCCCAGATCCTAGTTCAACACTTAAGCCAGCAGGGTGTAGTGGTTAAGAGCAGGTGGACTCTTATCTGGAGAACCAGGTTTGATTCCCCACTCCTCCACCTGAGTGGCAGACTCTTATCTGGTGAACTGGGTTTGTTTCCCCGCTCCTCCGCATGAAGCCTGCTGGGTGATCCTGGGCCAGTGCCAGTTCTTCGGACCTCTCTCAGCCCCACCTGCCTCACAAGGTGTCTGTTGTGGGGAGAGGAAGGGAAGGAGCTTGCAAGCCACCTTGAGTCTCCTTACAGGAGAGAAAGGTGGGGCATAAATCCAAACTCTTCTTCTTCTGCTGCTCACTGTACAAAAACTGGGTTTCTTTTCTGCTACAAAGGGTGGTTGTCAGAAAATAATGCATATGACACACTTGTAAATGCTTCAAAGCACTTTATAGATTCCAGCAAAAACTCATGGCTGCTATTTTCATAGGAGGTGCGAGGAATTATCCACAGACATAACATACCATTTTTTTAATACCACCTTCATATTTTAGGAACAGGAATCTTGCAAAATCTGTAGATGTTCCTGTCCCTCCACGCCCACCCCCACCCCAGTTTGATGGTCTCATCAGGATGCAATAGATATTTAAATGTCAAATTCAGGTAGGATAGATCGTTTTGAGCGAAAACTCATTGGTCTGTGCCCCTGGGCATGTGCAAAATAGGAATGACTCTAACCTATATTTCTGATAAAGTTTGATGAGCCTCAGCAATCCACCTCCACCCTCCATACACACACACTGCCCCAGCTACCGTGTTTCCCCAAAAATAAGACAGTGTCTTATATTAATTTTTGCTCCCAAAGATCCACTATGTCTTATTTTCAGGGGATGTCTTATTTTTCTGTGTTCTGTTCGTCGGGCATGCTTCCAAACAAAAACTTTGCAACGTCTTACTTTCGGGGGATGCCTTATATTTCGCACTTCAGCAAAACCTCTACTATGTCTTATTTTCAGGGGATGTCCTATATTCGGGGAAACAGGGTAAATATCTTGCCCATTATTCTTGAAGCCTCTCACTCCAAAACTGGCCCCAGCCTCAGTGGAAAAATCTCCCCCCCTCCAGCTTTCTTGCCAGTTTTTTAGCCAATGCGTAATTTCCAGATCCTAGTATAGATATGGAGTTTAACAATATGAGTCTTGTAGCACTTGACAGATCAAACGTTCTTCTTCAACTTGTAGCCCAATCTTTTGTGGCTAAAGTATCTCCAAACGAAGTTCATCTCTCCAACACTGGTTTAGATGCAGTCTGCTGTGAGATTCAGGCATATATTTCAGGCAGATAGTGGTGTGGATCAGCAATAAAGAACGAGATTTGAGTCTAGTAGCCTCGGATAGAGAGCCACAACATTTTCAAAAGTCATCTCTCAAGAGTTCACAACGAAGGGAACTTTGGCTCTTGAAATCTTATATCTTGGAACATCTTGATCTTTTGAGTTGCCACTGGACTCAAGTCTAGCTCTTTTACTCTAAAAGTTGACACTGAAGTTATGGTTTTGGACTTTTTTCTCATTTGTGTTTCGATATATAAATTATCAGCTGAAAACAGAGACTTAAGAGAGACATTCCTGTGAATAGCACCCCCACCCCATCATTGTCCCGTTTTTCTAAGTTACAGAAATAATTCCTGCAATTTTCCCTCTTAAGACATTACACTGCTCTTGAGAGCAGACCATTTGCATGAGCAGCAGTTAGAGGAAATTAGTCGAACGCAACTTTCAAGTTTACGTTTTAGCACATTTTAATGCTGGTTTGCGGGAGATTTCCTTTTATCTTTCCTGAGGAGAACCCAGATCTGGAATTTTTGATGGTTTTTTTTTTAACAATAAGGATTTTTGGCTAAAACGATAACTCAGTTTCTAACGGTTTCACGTGCAACAGAAAACACAAGTTAGCCACCAACTTGTGTTTTGCTCCTTCACCAATATATAAATGCTGCCAACTTCAAAACCTTGAAATGGAGTGGTTCTGGTGGGTTTTCCAGGCTGCGTGGCCGTGGTCTGGTGGACCACAGCCACACAGCCCGGAAAACCCACCAGAACCAGTCGGATCCGGCCGTGAAAGCCTTCGACAATACTTGAAATGAAGATTTTTTGCTAGAAAACACATGGAAGCATTTCCGAGATTGCCTTTTTAAAAAGGACACAAACTTCTTAATAACAAGGTAACCCCTGTTCCTTCCCACCCCATTTGTTATCTGCTCTCATTCTAATGGGTTCTGGTCCTCGATGAAGAGTCTGAGAAGAAAAACTTTTAACATCCCATCTGCGCTGAAGAGGTGGGGCCACCGGGAACTCCGAAAGGATGCTCACTACACACATAACACGGTTCACTCTGACTTCAGAGAAGGAATAGGAACCGGAGAGGATTGTGCTTAGAGCAGAAAGGGGGGGGGGTCCCATTTGCCCCTACAACTTTTGAAGCGCCTTTGGCTGTTTGCAAGTCCTAAGAAGTCCTTGAAATCCTAGAAACCAACTAGGTTTGGGATGCACAAACGCGGGTTTGGAATGCGTAAATGTTTATGAGGCACATCGAGAGAACCCTGAATAAATTTCTTTCTCCTCATGGGACCTGCCCCTCATTTCTCCTTGCACAGAAGTATAAACCCAGCGGTTCGGGGTCACGACTCACAGCAACCGGCTTAGTTCCCATGATGCTTCCAGAGATGAAACTGAATCTATTCTCGAATCCCAAAGGTTGCTAGACACACAGACACATACTGCTGAATCAAGACAGGCCGGCCTTTAAGCCAGATTAACAAAATGAAAACACAGGTGACCCATCTCAGTTATAAAAACCACTGGAAAGAGAATAAGCTACCAAAACCAGGAATTAACTTTCAGGGCAGCAAGACAAATGCACCGCCAGTCTCCTTATTCAAACCCCAGAAATAAAATCAGATAGGTCACCTCTTCAGCCTCAAGTACCCATTTCCCCTTGAAATCACTCAACTGGAGCGCTCTAATCACCAGAGACAACAGACCTCGATTTCAGGACCTGGGTGGAAAGGAACCTTGCGAACAACAAACTGAATCCCTTCCACACATCTGGCCCACGGTCTTACAAGATGGGGCATAAACGGATGAAGTTATCCCCCAGAGTAGTCCTGGCGCATTTTGTTCTTTAAAAAACACAACACCTTATTAACACAGATGTTTTTAACTTCCCCAACTCAGGAGGTGACAAGCAATTTCAGGGCACCTTTCCCAATTTCCCTCAAAATTAGACAAGACCATCGTGTGAAACCCCCTTCCCTCCGCCCCTTTATCCCCCTACCCTCCTGGCACAAAAGTCTCCAAGTGCATCGGAGCAGATAAGAAAAGGCCCACCGTTGCAAATAAATAAATAAAACAGGCACTCACCGCAACCTTGAAGCACCAACCCTATGACCAACCAGCAGTTCCACGATGACATCCCCTCAAATTTAGCAGGCCGGTGGGAAAAAGCATCCAAAAAAATCGATTTCTGTTTTTAAAAAAAACAAAACACAAACCCTCCCCAAAAAAATTCTTTAAAAAAATAAAAATTGTCCCCCGAAAGTTTGTTCTGGATGTTTAAGAAGCAGGTAATTCCATAGGCGTTTCAAATTCAACGGGGGTCCCTCCGAAATTCTTCTTTGGTCTCTCAACTTTTACACTATCCTTCAATTGTGCCCCCTTTCTCTATTTTTTAATCTCTCCCTTTCTATTTTTTTTTTGTTTCTTTTGGTCCCCTGCAACCGGCCAGGTTTTAACTTTGCCAGTCTCTGCCTTCACACTCTGATTCTGCTGCAAGGGGCCGGCTACGCTTCCTAATTCCCATTGTTTGCCCTCCCTGATGGCTAGAGACACTGATACAATTGGGCCGGGGTGCAGAGGAGTGTTGGGGGGGAGGCCGAGGGTGTGAAAGGCAGCTGGAGGGAGGGTCGCCCAATTACAACTCAGCACAAAGATGAGAGGCAGGGGCTGCTCCCTTCCCCCCCCCCCTCCCGACTCCCCTTGGGATGCATTGATGTGTCTAGTGCTTTGGTATATGGTCCTTTGGCTGGGTTGTTAGATTGGGCAAATTGCTACCGGCTTGCACGCCGGACTTGTTCATAGCACACAGGGCGGTGGGGCCCAAGGAAGCCTTCCTGGCCCAAGTCTAAGCTATGTGGACGAGAACGGTTAGGGATCAGCAAAGAATATCAATCGACGTTCTCTCTTGTTTAGATGCTTTGAATAGAATGACCACAAGATCTGCATGTCCACCCTTCCGCATGGCGGTCCGGTGCGCGCTTTCACCCACTGCCACGAGAACTAGGTTTTAACTTCTGTTTTTAAGACACATTTCAGGGCACAGTATTCAGCCAGATTGCCTGATGAGAATACAGGCCGTTTCACACACCCTGAAGATTGCCCTTCAGGAGCAGCAGTGGCGAAGGAGGTGAAGAGCTCGTGTATCTAATCTGGAGGAACCGGGTTTGATTCCCAGCTCTGCTGCCTGAGCTGTGGAGGCTTATCTGGGGAATTCAAATTAGCCTGTACACTCCCACACTCGCCAGCTGGGTGACCTTGGGCTCGTCACAGCTTCTCGGAGCTCTCTCAGCCCCACCCACCTCACAGGGTGTTTGTAGTGAGGGGGGAAGGGCAAGGAGATTGTCAGCCCCTTTGAGTCTCCTACAAGGAGAGAAAGGGCGGGATATAAATCCAAACTACTACTCCTCTTCTTCCCCCCCCCCCCCACCCCTATGGATTTGGATCGCCAATTCTGAGCTGAGAAATTCCTGGGGATTTGTGGGTGCATCCTGAACAGGTCCAAGTCTGGGGAGGGGACAGACCTCAGCAGGTACCAATACCATGCCATAGAATACACCTTCTCAAGGAGCCACCTTCGTCCACAGGAAGTGACCCTTGTAGTCTGAAGGTCAGCTGTAATTCCAGGAGATTTCCAGACCACACCTGGAATTTAGCAACCCCATTGCAAATGGCCGACTTCTTTCTAGCAGAGGTGTCGCCTGCGTGAGAGAGGGGAGAGGAAAACAGGGAGCAGCAGTGGCGTAGTGGCTAAGAGCAGTGGCTAAGAGCAGGTGCACTCTGATCTGGAGGAACCAGGTTTGATTCCCAGCTCTGCCACTTGAGTTGTGGAGGCTTATCTGGGGAATTCAGATTAGCCTGTGCACTCCCACACACGCCAGCTGGGTGACCTTGGGCTAGTCACAGCTCTACAGAGCTCTCTCAGCCCCACCCACCTCACAGGGTGTTTGTTGTGAGGGGGGAAGGGCAAGGAGATTGTCAGCCCCTTTGAGTCTCCTACAGGAGAGAAAGGGGGGATATAAATCCAAACTCCTTCTTCTTCTTTGGCAGCACAGGACAAGGATCTTCACTGTGTGACTTCTTCTTCTTCTTCTTCTTCTTCTTCTTCTTCTTCTTCTTCTTCTTCTTCTTCTTCTTCTTCTTCTTCTTCTTCTTCTTCTTCTTCTTCTTCTTCTTCTTCTTCTTCTTCTTCTTCTTCTTCTTCTTCTTCTTCTTCTTCTTCTTCTTCTTCTTCTTCTTCTTCCAATCCACTCGTAATTAATTTTGCAACTGGAATATGAGAAACAGCAAAGTCCACTTGCAAACAATTGCGGAAGTACGTTGGAAGTGCATTTCCCCCCACCTTTTTGGTGATGCTTTTCGGATCCCGGGGATGCTGTCTGTAGGAGGACCATGGTTTAGTTTTGGTTTTGCGAAAGATAACAAGTACGCTCCGGGAAATCTGTTGATTCATCAGATAGATGCTTCTGATATCTCTGCAGAAGACTGATTTTAAATGAGCTGTTTTGGAGATTCTGCAATTGGATCATAACCCTGTGTTTTGTAAAGGTGGAATGGAAAAAGTGAACTTGTGTTGGTTCAGTGAGGACAGTGTGGCACAGTGGTTGTGACCGGAGACACCAGAGCTCAAATTCTCACTCCACCGTGAAACTCAGCAGGTGACCAGGGGACGCTGACTCATTCTCTCAGCCTAACCTACCTTGTAGGACTGTTGTGAGGGCAAAGGGGGAGAAAAATATGTACACCGCTCTGATCTTTTGGGAGCAAGATAAAAATCTAATGGGTAGAAGAACTTAAAAGACTGACCTATCTGTTACTCATCCATCATTTAATCATCTGGTCACCCTTCCCATCCTTCTACACATACCCCTGGTGAAACATGCATGTATAATTTCCACGAACATCTTTACATTAAGAAAAGAAAGAAGAAAAGATTTATACCCCCTTTCTCTCCTTTGGAGACTCAAAGGGACTTACAATCTCCTTTCCCTTCCCCCCCCCCCCAACAAACACCCTGTGAGGTGGGTGGGGCTGAGAGAGCTCCATAGAGCTGTGACTAGCCCAGGAGCACCCAGTTGGGATGTGTTGGAGTGCACAGGTTAATCTAGTTTCCCAGATAAGCCTCCACAGCTCAAGTGGCAGAGCGGGGAATCAAACCCAGTTCTCCAGATCAGAGTGCACTTGCTCTTAACCATTACGCCACTGCTGCCCCTGAGAGATTATGGCTGATTCCGCATGGGCCAAAAACAGCAGTGTGAAAACGGTGTGAAAACGGTGTAAAAGGGTTTATACTGTTTTCACACCATTTTCACACCGCTGTTTTTGGCCCATGCGGAATCAGCCTTAGAGACGGGAGATTTAGAGACGGATGAATTTCTCCAACCTCAAAAAGAGTGAATGGGTTGCATTTAAAAAGTATTTGAGCTAAAGTGAAGGGCTCTGGAAGAATTCTTGGGGACTTTCGGTCCCTTTCACACATGCTACCTATCACAAGATCACAAGATCCCGAAGCCATCAAGGGACAAAGTTGAATCCATATACTAGTCCTTTTATTGGTAGACCTTCTGGTAGCTGTCCCAGGTACTGAAGTCCAAATATGGTGGGGAAGAGTTGGGACTTTTTCATTGGATTCCTCCTGGTCGAACAAGAGAACAGAGGCCTAGATTCAAACCATTATTCCCCTTTGCTGTATTAAAAATCCCCCAAAAGTCAGACTGGGAATCTGGGGTTTCCAGCTAGTCAGAAAGTGAAACCACAGAGCGTTTCCTCTCCCCCACCAACGTCCCAGAGCTGTGCAGAGAGTTGAAGAATCCCTCCCCATATCAATTCAGAACAATCTCTCTCCAACTCTAGTAAAGTTGGGATTCGAATGCAGGCCTCCCGTCTCTCCCCCTTCCCCAACAAATACCCCCCCAGCTCTCTATCCTTTCGGAGCTGGGATCTCCCATTTGTTTGCACACACGCACAGTTTTATGCATAGCTGCATAAATTAAGCATTGAGGACAGAGGCAGGGATGTGAGACAGAGTTAAATAGGGGTGGGGGGGAGTGTTTGGCCTGGGATGTGACCAGTCCCCCCCCCCAAGCCAGTGAGCAGATGAACACTGCAAATGGGCCTTTTCGGCCTCCCTCCCCCCCACAGCCCTTCTTATCCTATTAGCTGCATTTAGAGCCCCTGCGGTTACCCGGGGCGACGCGGCCTACCCCTTTCCTTGCCCGGCTCCCAGCCTCATTCATGGTGTCACTTTCACAAGCTGCTGGGCCTATTATCCCCACACAATGGGGCCCTGAACCGCTGGCCTCTTTTTATGGCCGAGGTGAGGAAAGAGGGCGGGCGTTTGGCTCACAATGGCAAGCGGGCGCTGAGACCCGGCTGCGGGGCTCCCTCTCGCCCCTGCCTTCTCCCCAAAGTGTGTGTTGCAATTCCTGCCCTCCTGATTTAGTCTGTTGTCAACTCTTGGGTCGACCCAAATAAATGGCTTCGGGGGGACGAAACCGAGTGGGCCTCTCCGTTGGCTTCTGGGGCACGCATGTGTGTCTTTCTTTGCTTATGTCTTTCACACCCCACCTTTCTCCTCAGTAAGGGCCCAAAGCAACCTCCCTCATTCTCCTCTTCTCCATTTTTATCCTCATCACAACCCTGCGAGGTAGGTCAAGTAGAGCACGTCAAAGGCTCAGATTTGGTTTTTTGGAAGAGAGGAGCAGGTGGAGCCCATGCGACAATGTTGCCTTGATGATGCACGAGTAGAGCAAATCACAACAAATGCTTCCCAAAGTCACTGTCTGGGAATTTTATATTGGATAAATCCAAGAATGACAGGGGGAAACCTTGCCCCCCCCCCCCCAGCTCGATCTCTTTAGAGCAGCAGTGGCGTAGGAGGTTAAGAGCTCGTGTATCTAATCTGGTGGAACCGGGTTTGATTCCCCGCTCTGCCGCCTGAGCTGTGGAGGCTTATCTGGGGAATTCAGGTTAGCCTGTGCACTCCCACACACGCCAGCTGGGTGACCTTGGGCTAGTCACAGTTCTTTGGAGCTCTCTCAGCCCCACCTACCTCACAGGGTGTTTGTTGTGAGGGGGGAAGGGCAAGGAGATTGTCAGCCCCTTTGAGTCTCCTGCAGGAGAGAAAGGGGGGATATAAATCCAAACTCTTCTTCTTCTTCTTCTTTTACAGCCCCTGTAAAGCCCCGTCACTCATTCCTCGTTCAGGGATTCCTCGTCCAGTTTTCACTGGTAGAACAACATTTATTCTAGCATACGTTTTCATGGGGCAGAGCTCTACTTTGTCAGACCCAATGGTCGGTGGTCACCCATTAGGTGGAACTATTGATACTGAAATCTGAGGTAATGTTGGGTGGGGGGAGAACGTTACAAAGACAAGCCAGTTTAGAACAACATCCGATAAACAGGACTCCTGTTTTTATTTTGCTGTGGGTGGCTAACAGGGCTACTCACCTGGAATCACCTTCAAGAAACACAGCAGAAGTGTTAGATAGGGACTGGGGGAAAGGAAAAGGGGCTCCTTTTTTATCCTCTGTCCCCGATTCAATGCTTTAGGGCGCAGAGAAGCAAAAGTTTGCAGATTCTGATCTTTCTCTCCGTGCCCAATTGAGTTACGGGGGCCTGCTTGTCGATTGAGCTTGCTGCATTTCCATTTTTTGGAAGAGGGAGGGAGGTTGTCGTCCCCCCCATCCCAGGGATTTAGGCCTGGCCTTCCCCTCCCCCAACTGCCCTCATCTGCTGCGGGTGGATTAATGGCTGATGAATAAAGATGGGTCTGGAAAGAGGGAGCCGGGAATGAGAGCTGCCCCCAAATACTTGCTCTGCCGTCGGCTCAAGATAGAAGCCAAGGCCGTGATGGTTTGTGTACTTGGGGGGTACTTCTGGGGGAAACACCATCCCCGCCTTAGTTAAGAAGGATAGAAGGCGGGACGTGCACAGATATGTAAAGGGGAGGGTATTTCAACGCTGTGCCCTCACCGATCTTCTTCTACATCTTTACACAATATCTTCCTGATAAAACAAGATAAGCTTTAGGGGAGCTTAAACTGCATCTGTCCCTGTGTTTATTTTTGGAACCGGGTCTCAGCAAGGGACACGCCATAAAGAGAGAGCCCTGAACATGTGCAAAGAGCTTTGCCAAGGGTTTGTCTGGGATTAAGGGAAAGGGGGTATGGGTATAGATCAGTGATGGCGAACCTTTTCGAGACCGAGGGCTCAAATTGCAACCCAAAACCCACTTATTTATCGCAAAGTGCCAACGCAGCCATTTAATCTGAATACTGAGGTTTTCGTTTAGGAAAAACGGTTGGCTCCGAGGCGTGCGTTACTCGGAAGTAAGCTTGGTGGTAGTCGGTGGCTTTGCTTTGAAGCAACCATCCAACTCTTCCAACAGGTGAATCACGACCCTAGGAGGGTTTACTCAGAAGCAAGCCCCATTGCCAGCAACTGAGCTTATTCCCAGGTAAAGAATTGTGCTTTAGTTCTTCTCTGGAAAATCAGTGGGGTTTAACAGCGCTTAACAGGGTTGCCTACACTGCTTCCCCAAAACTAGATCTTAGGTTTAATGCTAATAATCGAGCCCAGTGGCCCAGGCCAGCCTAGATGTGTGGGGCGAGGGGCACTCTATTTGCACGTGCCCACAGAGAGGGCTCTGAGTGCCACCTCTGGCACCCGTGCCATTGGTTCGCCACCACTGGTATAGATAGTGTCGTCAGCTCTGGCTTGGGAAATTCCTGGAAATTTGAAAGGGGTGCCTGGTGAAGGTACAGTTGAAGAAGAAGAAGGAGGAGGAGGAGGAGGAAGGGGAAGAGGAAGAGGAAGAGGAGGAGAAGGAGAAGAAGGAGAAGAAGAACAAGAAGAACAAGAAGAACAAGAACTAGAAGGAGGAGGAGAAGAAGGAGGAGGAGGAGGAAGAGGAAGAGGAAGAGGAGGAGAAGGAGAAGAAGGAGAACAAGAACAAGAACAACAAGAACAACAAGAACTAGAAGGAGAAGAACAAGAAGAAGAACAAGAAGAGGAAGAGGAGGAGGGGAGGAGGAGTTTGGATTTATACCCCACCTTTCCTGCAAGGAGACTCAAGGGGGCTTACAAGCTCCTTTCCCTTCCTCTCCTCACCACAGATACCTTGTGAGGCAGGTGAGGCTGAGAGAGTTCAGAGAGAACTGTCACTAGCCCAAGGTCACCCTGCTGCATGTGTAGGAGTGGGGAAACAAATCCAGTTCACCAGATAAGAGTATGCCACTCAGGTGGAGGAGTGGGGAATCAAACCCGGTTCTCCAGATCAGAATCCACCTGCTCTTAACCACTACACCATGCTGGCTCTTAACCACTACACCACACTGGATCTGATGCCGTTTGCCCGAGGGGAACTGATCTCTGTCGCCTGCAGATCAGTTGTAATTCCAGGAGATCACCAGATCTCACCCGAGGGATGGCAAACGCTAGACTTTCAGGTAGACTTATCCACTCCCCACAATTTGCTCTTCAGATGTTCGGCGAAGGATGAGCAAGGCAGCCAGGAATCTTTGGTGAGCATTCTGACATGAGAACCATTTTTTGGGGAAAAAATTACACAAACACATATTTTCCTGTCAACCCAGAAGAAACATATGTTGACATTTAAAACATAGTTAACAACAACCGTTATCAAGTATGTCAAGTTAAAACTGAAACTTGGAATTCAGTTGAAGCATCTGAAAAGGGGGCGCAGATAAGCATCTCTGTAGAAATGGGGAGCCGGGGGGAACATGGGGTTCATGCGTTCCTCCAGGAAATTGGTAGGGTGCTTGCAGGCCCGCTAGAAAGCTGGAATTTGGTATGTGTGTAGGCCAAGAGTGCAATTTGCTGAAAATTATGTCTGCAAAGGAGACATTTGTCAGATGCTCATTATAAACAGGGGTGTGTGATGTCCCCCCAAATAGTTGTGCTGTTACCAGGTGGCCTGGAAAGCTCTGTAAATTTGGTTCAAACGTAGCCCAGAATGCCACGACTACGAGAAATGTCACCAAGGGGGACATTTGAACCTCCGAACTGTAAATGTGCATCGTGCAGTTTTACCTCATAACAAAGGGCAGTGCTTCGACCCCAAAGCACGATCAACTAAAAACAAAAAATCACAATTTTAAACAAAATTCTGTAACCTTTTCATCTGCCTCAAAAAAATATTGTGCTGGGCCTGTGGCAGAGGGCTTAAAGATTCAATTGCCCTGGCAATTTTCACTACCGCCAAGGTTTACTACATTTATACCCCATCTTTCTCCCTGACGGGGATCCAAAACTATTCTTCTCCTCTGCATTTTTACAACCACCTTGTGAGGCAAGTGGGGCTGAGAATGTGTAACTGACCTGAGGTAATTCAGCAAGCTTCCATGGCGCAGTGGGAATTCGAACCCAGGTCACCCAGAGGAAGAAGAAGAGTTTGGATTTATACCTCGCCTTTCTCTCCTGTAAGGAGACTCAAGGTGGCTTACAAGATCCCTTTCCCTTCCTCTCCCCACAACAGACACCTTGGGAGGCAGGTGGGGCTGAGAGAATCCTGAGAGAACTGTGACTAGTCCAAGGTCACCCTGCAGGAATGTAGGAGCGCGGAAACACATCTGGTTCACCAGATAAGAGTCTGCTACTCAGGTGGAGATGTGAGGAATCAAACCCAGTTCTCCGGATTAGAATCCACATTCTCTTAACCACGACATCACGTTGGCTCCAAAGTTCCACACTCTAACCACTGAACCACACTGGCATTACCCAGTCCTGGTGCCCATTTTTAGACACTAGTTCATAGCATTTGGGGGAAGCTACATTTGCATTTAGTAGGATATAAATATGCACTCCGACATCGACAGAAAGGAAATTTCGAAATCGCTCAGTGACAGGCCTTGATCCTTGTTCTTTTCCAGTGCGGTGCACCAACGCAAAACAGGCGCTGCACCAGAGGACAGGACTGACCTCCTTGCCCCCGCATTTGGGACAAGACAGCTGAGCACGAGTGAGAAGGGGGGGGTGATATCGGTCTCAGGAGCCTCCCCCAACACATGCGCACACTCCAATCCCGCCGGCTCCCTTCCCCCCACATCACCAGATCTCTTGAGATGATTGAAAAGTGATCGATACAGGCCCATCACCCCACTGACCCGGAATAAACGGACGCAGGAGCACAAAGGAGCTGACCTCTCCACCGGGGCCTCTCGGTCCTGCTGACCACGCACACGCAACCCATAACCCACCTGGCTCTCCCAAGCCCCCTTTTACCCACCCCCAGCTCCGCCATTATCCCATAATCTTGGATCTACAACTCTATGGGGAAGGGAAAACAGACAGACACCACGATTCTGTAGGATATTCCATTTAGAAACATTGGTATTGTGTGTTCCTGCATGGCAGGGGGTTGGACTTGTTGGCCCTTGCGGTCTCTTCCAACTCTATGGTTCTATGATTCTATGTCTGAACCTAAGGATTATCTTGCTAGATCAGACCAAGAGTCTGCCTAAAGCCGAGCAGTCCATTTCGAGGGTATCTATAGAAGCAAGCAAGCAGCGCGTGAAGGCATAGCATTCTCCTGTTTGTTGAAAGCACCTGCTACTCACAGGTACGCTGCCTCTGAGCATGGAGGTTCTATTTAACTCATCTAATAGCTGTTGGCAGACTTAAAAACCCTTTGAACGCCTCTTGAGCTGGTGGTCAGTCCCGCATCTCTTTGGCCCCTTCCTCACATGCAGAATAATGCACCTTCAATCCACTTTCCATTTTGGTTTGCAAGTGGATTTTGCTATTCCATACAGTAAAACCCAGTTGCAAAGTGCATTGAAAGTGGACTGAAAGTGCATTATTCTGCAGGTGCGGAAGGGTCCACAGTAATACATTCCAGATTAATTATATAACCTGTAAAATAATGCTTCTGCCTCCCCTAACCCCACCGCAGAAGAAAAAGAAGAAGAAGAAGAAGAAGAAGAAGAAGAAGAAGAAGAAGAAGAAGAAGAAGAAGAAGAAGGAGTTTGTATTTATATCCCCCCTTTCTCTCCTGTAGGAGACTCAGAGGGGCTGACAATCTCCTTGCCCTTCCCACTTCACAATAAACACCCTGTGAGGTGGGTGGGGCTGAGAGAGCTCCGAGAAGCTGTGACTAGCCCAAGGTCACCCAGCTGGCGTGTGTGGGAGTGCACAGGCTAATCTGAATTCCCCAGATAAGCCTCCACAGCTCAGGTGGCAGAGCTGGGAATCAAACACGGTTCCTCCAGATTAGATACACGAGCTCTTAACCTCCTACGCTACCCCTAACCCCACCGCAGAAGAAGAAGAAGAAGAGGAGGAGGAGGAGGAGGAGGAGGAGGAGGAGGAGGAGGAGGAGGAGGAGGAGTTTATACTCCACCTTTCTCTCCTGTAAGGAGACTCAAGGTGGCTTACAAGCTCCCTTTCCCCTCCTCTCCCCACAACAGACACCTTGTGAGGTAAATGAGGCTGAGAGAGTTCTGAGAGAACTGTGACTAGCCCAAGGTCACCCAGCAGGATTGTAGGAGTGCAGGATTGTAGGAGTGCCGGATTGTAGGAGTGCAGAAGCACATCTGGTTCATCAGATAAACCTACTCTGCCACTCAGTGGAGGAGTAGGGAATCGAACCCGGTTCTCCAGATTAGAATCCACCTGCTCTTAACCATGACACCATGCTGACCAAAGGGAAAACAAAAAGCAAGGTAAGCAGTTCATGCCAAGATAGGAAAAGGGTGAACAGCAGCCAGAATCGACGGCAGTGCTGTGGTGTTGCGTGAATGTGGGGCAAACTGTGCAAGGGATCTCCAGAGAGACTGTTTGCTCTAGGCCTGACAAACAGCGCCCTCTGCTGGCTGATGGGTTGGGTTGGTTACTTAGCCAGTAGCCACAGATTTGGGGAAGAGAGCTACAGTGTTTTCTGCCTGTTTTTTTCCATTTTGGTTGGGCTCTGATTCCATCTTGGGCCCCGCCTATTCCCTCCCCTCTTTTTGCCTTTAAGATCGGGCACCTGTTTTTAAACAACCTTGGTTGTGTTAAATTTTTAACTCATATTTATTGTTAGTAACTGCTGCTCTTAATGGGTTTTAATGGGTTCGAGTTTGTGTTGTATCGATTTGCTGTCCTAGTGAACAGCCACATTGTGAGCCGCCTCGAGCCCTTCGGGGGTGAGGCGGCCTATAAATGCAACAAATAAATAAATAAATACAGACATCGCCTGGTGACGTTGCACAGTCCAGCGAAACCAAGGGCCAAATTACAGGGATCTTGTGATACGAGATCCCAATCTCACTTCTTGCACTAAATTAATTCAGAATGACAAACCCATCCTGGTTCCAGTCAGGTGGGCCCGAAGCCCTCAGGAAATTGTGACCTGCAATTCACAGACCAGACGAAACTCAGGAATAGGCATAGATGGCCTTCAATTGGTATTGGATAGATTCCTGGAGGGCAGGTCCAGTGGTGGGATCCACAAATTTTAGTAACAGGTTCCCATGGTGGTGGGATTCAAACTGTGGCGTAGCGCCATTGGGGCTGGGCGGGGCATGACGGGGGCGGGCATTCTGGGGGCGGGGCATTCCTGGGCGGGCTTGTGGCAAGGACGCAGCTGCTGCGCCAGTCCTTGGGCAGGAAACGAATGCACGCAGGCGCAGACTGCCACGCACGCCGGTGCACCTCCTGCTAGACTGCTTCAAGTTTTGAGCGCTACTGCTGAGAGGAGGGGCGTAACTAAGGCAAAAATCTCTGGCCCTATATCTGGGCCTTTAACATCTATCAAGACCTGCCGTTCCTCCCTGGGGGGAAGAATTTAATATTAGGTACCGGGCGCCACCTACACCTACGCTTCTATTTATTCTACATTTTAAATGTTAATGTTTAGCTAGTTTTCGCTGCTTTTATAAGTTTTAGCCTATTTATGATGTTTTTTGACTGTATCCACTACATGCTGTACACCGCCCAGAGCCCTTCGGGGACGGGGCGGTATAGAAACCTAAAGCATAAATAAATAAATAAATAAATAAATAAATAAATAAATAAATCACGTGGCAAAATCACCAATTAGTAACCCCCTCTCAGCCCACACAAATAATTAGTAACCTACTCTCGGGAACCTGTGAGAACCGGCTGGATCCCACCTCTGGGCAGGTCTAGCAGTGGCTACTCACTACTCCCCTATGTCACTAAAGGGAACCTCCACATTTAGAGGCAGTCAACCTCTGAACACTAGTGCCTGAAGACCAAGTTAGGGAAAGGTCTCGGACTCTGTTCCCCGCTTTTGGAATAATTTTCTAAACTGTTAAAACTTTTTAAAGACAAACAAATCACGGATACTAACAAAACAAAAAACTACACTATAGGAGGAGAGGGAAGGAGAGTTCCCAACTTCCCCACCGCCAAATACAAACAAAATTTTAATTTACTACTTGGTCTCTAGTTAGAACTATCAAATTCATTCTTAATTATCTTTAATTAGAAGATCCACATTTTTCTCTGCTATGTCATTTTTCTTAGCTTCAAAAGGGGCTTGGACAGATTTCTGGAGGAGAAGTCGATCTATGGCTACCAATCTTGATCCTCCTTGATCTCAGATTGCAAATGTTTTAGCAGACCAGGTGCTCGGGAGCAGCAGCAGCAGCAGCAGCAGCAGCAGGCCATTGCTTTCACATTCTGCACGTGAGCTCCCAAAGGCACCTGGTGGGCCACTGCAAGTAGCAGAGAGCTGGACTAGATGGACTCTGGTCTGATCCAGCTGGCTTGTTCTTATGTTCTTATGTCTATTTTCTTGTTGTCCTGTTCCTCCAAGCCACAAATCATCAGTTCATTTTTTTTTCATTTTATGCAAAAAGTTTATAGAGGGTTCCCAATTCTCAATGACTTTAGATACATTCTTTTCTCTAATCAAAGTCGTCAGTTTAGTCATCTTCACAAACCGTTCTTCTATTGTAGAGATCAATGTAGTTTTCCATTTCCGCGCATATAATATTCTGGCTGTGGCAGATTTAAAAACAAAGTTCTTTCCCCGACACCCCCAAACTGTCCATATGACCCAAAAGAAAATTCTCTGGTTTCATTTGTATATTAATCTTTAAAATCTTCTGGATTGTTGAGTGTCTATGTATCCAAAATTGTTTAATTTTATGATGCGTCCACAATAGATATATTATAATATTAAAAGTCCATCGTAAAAAGGCCTTTCACGATTCCACATTTCCAATACACATTTGAAACGTTTTATTTTTATAGTACCCTGTTTTTTGGATCTCCAGAGAAACTAGTTAGCCAGTGTGTGGAAGGATGCTGGACTAGATGGTATAAAAATTTGAATACTCCTCACCCTCTTTATATAGCCAGGTCAAGGTAAAGAATCTGGCCTTGTCATGTGATCTTCTCATTCATTCAATTGTTTATCACTCCCTTCAAAGCATACACAGCCTGCTCCTCTTCCCATCTTAACACCAACCCTGTGAGGTGAGTTCGACTGATAGCAACCAACCCAACGCCATCCGGTGACCTATATTACTGAGTGAGAATTTGGACCTTTATCTTCCCAGTCCTAATCTGACACTCTAACCAACAGGTGTCAAACTCGCGGCCCTCCAGATGTTACAGACTACAGGTCCCATCATCCCCTGCCAGCACGATGCTGGCAGGGGATGATGGGAACTGTAGTCCATAACATCTGGAGGGCCGCGAGTTTGACACCTGTGCTCTAACCATTGCGCCATAGTGGTGCTCTGGAGGAGAGGAAGGCATTCTCTTCCCAGCCAGACTTGGTGATCATAATAGCATATGGGGCCGAGTTTTAACTTGCTGTGCTGAATTTGAGAGTCAGCGCAGTCCTGAGTTGTAACTATTCCTTGTCATACCTTAGCACCAGGGTCCCCAATGTGATGTTCACATTGTCTTTCCTGAAGCTCACCAAACGTTTTTATGAAGTGGGGGGCACTCCGTTGGGCCTTTGCGCAGTGGGGATTCTGATTGGTCAAGGAAAACCTGATTGATTGGATTAAAATAATGTTGTTTCAGTAGCAATTGCCACCAGCGTTAATTCACTCTTCTCTCTTTCCCAGTCTCTTGTTTAATGCCCCTTTCTCCCTGCCCTTGGGCTTCCTCCGTGTGGCTCCGCCTCTTCGGGCAGCCATTTTGTGATTGAGTCCACCATATTGTATCAGAATTCCAAAGGTGGGATCAAGAAAACAGACGAGGACAGAATTAGTACAACAGGATGTAGAATTCCTTCTTCACTAGCCTTATACTAAATGGATATCCGTTTTTACAGATTTTGGTCGTGAGGGGACAGAAATATTCCTATGATTTTTTTCTAAAAAATGTTATAGATCTAGTTCACAGGTGTCAAATTCGCGGCCCTCCAGATGTTCATGAACTTGCCAATATAGCCAATGCTCATATTGGGAGGGACTGATGGGAATTGTAGTTCATGAACATCTGGAGGGGCGTGAGTTTGACACCCCTGATCTAGTTTGTCTGGAAGCAGCCCCATGTTATCTGGAAAGAAGGGGGCTTCTTTGAACCTTTGTGTGGGCTCTCTTAACTACTCTGCGGTAAGGGAAATACACTCTGCACATGCTTGGGAGAATCTGCACCGATTCTTAAATCATGCACAATACTAACTAAAGATATTAAGCCCCACAAAGCACAAAGGTACTGTTAATCTGTGACCTAGTCTATTCCCCCCTGGTCCACCAAGATGATCTTCGGAAGAGACCCCCATCCCCAATGCAGACCATGGCTTCCAGTTTGAATCAAGTGGATCGTTGGCAGCAACAGTGCTAGTTATGGAGGAAAATGAGAAATGGAGTCAGGTCAATACAAAAGGGACTTTATTTATTACAAAGAGTAGAAAAAGTAGAAAAGGCTACCCGTGGGTCCCACCAGCCCCTCCCCGTGGGCAGCAGGCCGACTTCTCAAAGGGATATTAGAATCCACTTAAGAAGAAAATAGTCAGGCCAAAATACCTCCCACCCGTGTGCCAGAGAACGAGGTGACAAACCACAAGGTGACAAATCAGAATCTATAAAGCTTACTTCTAATGTTACAAACACTTCCTGGCCATTATATGAATACTCTTTACAACAGTCCGACAAGGCGGAACAATACTACTATTGTTGCAGAGAGGGATCTAGCTATCTTATTACCACCCCAACTTTCTTCCAAAGACAGCAAAGTATAACATGCCTGGCGTTCTCCTCCCTCCATCGATCCTCACGGCAACCATGCGAGGTAGGCTAGGCTAAGAGAAAGTGATCGGCCTAAGGTCACTTGGCGAGTTTTGTGGCTGGGTGGGAATTTAAACTCCCCGTTCCAAGTGAGTCACTTTAACCTCTATACCACAACGGTCTGAGAGACTGCGGCTCTCAGTGGCCCTTAGTAAAACGGAAATAGAATCGCGGACTTTCGAGCCGGTAGATTACAATAAGCATTTAGTAGCGAGCTCTGAACAAGGCGGACATTGGTGTGATCCAGCGAGAAGATCCTGATATTTTAAGGAAGCAGCCCTGAACAATCCCAGAGATCACAGTGAGAAGTAAATAAGGCTTCTGTATGAGTAGGTTAAGACTTTAAAAACTGACTCCCCAAACTGTGCCTAGACAAGTAGAAGAGGAGGAGCTTGGATTTATACCCCCCTTTCTCTCCTGTAAGGAGACTCAAAGGGGCTTACAATCTCCTTTCCCTTCCCCCCGCACAACAAACACCCTGTGAGGTGGGTGGGGCTGAGAGAGCCCCGTAGAGCTGTGACTAGCCCAAGGTCACCCAGCTGGCGTGTGTTGGAATGCACAAGCTAACCTGGTTCACCAGATAAGCCTTCACAGCTCCAGTGGCAGAGTGGGGAATCAAACCCTGTTCTCCAGAGGAAAGTGCACCTGCTGTTAATCACTATACCGCGCTGGCACACCCGTTTACACCAGCTGGGACGGACCCAAGAAATTGCATTTAATGTATCCAGGGCAAGATGGTGAAATCCATCCCCCCGGGGGGGTGGGAAGTTGCAGCCCCCTCTCAATTCTCCCTCCGTAAGAAATTTCAACTCCAGAACAGCAAAATGAGGATTTTTGCTTTATGCCAACCGGCTGGCTGGACTGAGCTGGTTGGGTCCCAGCCAAGAGGCACATTGGGAGTGAAGAAGCACATGAAACTGCTTTATATGGAGTCAGAGCACTAATCCACCAAAATTAACTCTGGCAGCGCCTTTCCAGGGTCTCAGGAGATGCCAGGAATTGAACCTGCGGCAAGACGATGCTCTACCACTGAGCCACGACCCCCTCCCAAAGTAAGGTCACCTGGGATATGTATTGGATAGAACATCTAGCAGATGACAGGCGTCTAGAGAGAGAAAGCTTTGGAGGAAAGCAGGCACAGAAAGGCTCCTTAAGGTTGACGGGTCCAGGAGGATGCCACATTTTCCCAGCATGCACTGTTCCCTCAGCCTCAGAGAACAGCATGCTGGGGCGCAGGTCCTCGCCGGGCTCCATACATCAATCAGCAAGACCGGGTGTTACAACCGGATGTCGCCAGCAGCGATTCCCTCCCAGACGGGTTGGGTCAGAGGCACATACATCTTGGCGCCTTCGTCCAGGAAGTAAAGGGGCTCCGTGATCCGTGTCGGGTCAAATCCTTCAGCTGTTAAACGGACCTTCTTTTGCTTGAAAGTTTCTGTCATCTCTAGGTGGTCCTGATGGGGGAAGGCAGCAGAGACATCACTGAGGGGTTGCAGAATCACAGAAGACACCCACCTAGAGGACCCCAAGAGGGGCAACGGTGGACGGGGAAGTGTGCTTTTCCAGGCTCAGCAGCAACCTACTGGTGTCAGCAAATGGGCCACAAAGCTGTGGAATGCACCAGATGTGTCTTGTATGCACTAATATACACTAAGCGTGTGACCGTTTACAACAGAAGTGAGATCACACATTTTCCTAGACCAGGGGTCTGCAACCTGCGGCTCTCCAGATGTTCATGGACTACAATTCCCATCAGCCCCTGTCACCATGGCCAATTGGTCACGGTGGCAGGGGCTGATGGGAATTGTACTCCATGAACATCTGGAGAGCCGCAGGTTGCAGACCCCTGTCCTAGACTCACTACCCTATGGTAGAAATGTGCCAGCAAGGCACAGCTAACTTATTATTCATTTGTTTGTTTGACTTATACTTCATGGGGTGGTAACTCGACAGTGCACCTTACATTTTTGAATTGTATACGATTGTCCAAGACTAGATTTCCTTCCCGGTGTTCCAGGCGCACCTCTTCCGCCTGCCCACCCCATGTTATTCTCATGTTCCCCTCCATCTCTGCTCTCCTATTTGTTTGCCGAGTGGGTATGCCATTACCTGAATTCGAAGAAAGCGAGGCCGAGCGTATGGGGGCAAAAGCTCGACAGCGTGTTTGTAGACCTCAGCTCCGTCAAACTCCCGCCCGGGCCTCAGCACCACCGTGGCCATCCCGGCCCGACCTTCGTGGCCTGAACAATGGAGGAAGAAGAGGAGGAATGAATCCAGGACTCAGTCCTTGAGAATGAGAATCCAGGACTCAGTCCCCGAATGGGTGCCACACTAATAAAGACAAGGTGAGCAGGAATTAATCTGCAGGAATCAACTCTGGAATGGGCCCCAAAATAATAAAGTCAAGGTGAAGTCAAATGAATCCATGGAGATCAGCCAAGGAACGGGCATCTCACTAATAAAGGCTAAGTGAACCTCTGAGCATGAGCAGATTACATTTCCTGTACTGATGAGTAGCCAAGGACCAAAACTGATGGATGGGGCTAAATGTCTGCATCAGAAGCATCATTCTTCATTATTATTATTATTATTATTATTATTATTATTATTATTATTATTATTATTATTATTATTATTATTATTGTTGTTGTTGTTGTTGTTGTTGTTGTTGTTGTTGTTGTTGTTGTTGTTGTTGTTATGGATAATAAAAATACCTAGCAATTAATACTCATTAGATTATTATTATCGTTATTATTATGGATAATAAAAATACCTAGCAATTAATACTCATTAGATTGTTGTTGTTGTTGTTGTTATTATTATTATTATTGATAATAAAAATACCTAGCAATTAATACTCATTAGATAATTATTAATCGTACTTCTCGATCTCTGGCTACCAATCTTGATCCTCCTTGATCTCAGATTGCAAATGCCTTAGCAGACCAGGTGCTTGGGAGCAGCAGCAGCAGAAGGCCATTGCTTTCACCTCCTGCACGTGAGCTCCCAAAGGCACCTGGTGGGCCACTGCGAGTAGCAGAGTGCTGGACTAGATGGACTCTGGTCTGATCCAGCAGGCTAGTTCTTATGTTCTTATGAGTTCAAAGTGCTTTATGTACATTTTTCTGGCAGTACTTACAACAGACCTGTAAGGTAGACCAGAATCATGAGTCCCCCTCCGCATTGATGAAGGAGGCACTGTGCTCTAATGCCACCTAAGTGAGTAGCAGGCAAGATCTAAACTGGAAACTTTATGGTTTTGCAGCCCCTTTTCCCTGCTACACTTAACAAACAATGAAGATGCTGATCCGGCATCACCGCAAAGGCAACACTTCCCATGAGGCATCACAACCATATGGCACTGAATCACTGCATAATGTATCGGCGTATATATCTACATGCACACATGTGAATCAGTTGCCACATTCCTGGTCAGCAATATATTTTAAAGCAAGCATCTCATTTTGAACTGAGCAAACAAAGAGCGACCCAGGCAAAAGGCTCTCTGGGTCCCTTCAGCCCTGTCCAGAACAAAGGGCTCTCTAATGCCCCTTTGTCCCCTTTCCAGGACAAAAGGGCTCTTTAACCACCTCAAACCCCCAGTCCAGGGCAAAGGGCTCTTTAACCACCTCCAATCCCCAGTCCAGGGCAAAGGGCTCTTTAACCACCTCCAATCCCCAGTCCAGGATAAAGGGCTCTCCAACAACCTCGATTCCCCAGTCCAGGATAAAGGGCTCTTTAACCACCTCCAGTCCCCAGTCCAGGGCAAAGGGCTCTTTAACCACCTCAAACCCCCAGTCCAGGGCAAAGGGCTCTTTAACCACCTTAAATCCCCAGTCCAGGGCAAAGGGCTCTCTAACAACCTCCATTCCCCAGTCCAGGGCAAAGGGCTCTTTAACCACCTCAACCCCCCAGTCCAGGGCAAAGGGTTCTTTAACCACCTCCAATCCCAGTCCAGGATAAAGGGCTCTTTAACCACCTCACATCCCCAGTCCAG